>NC_057396.1:9428366-9635195 GCF_019320065.1 Cervus canadensis
GAAAATCACTGTGGCCAGAAAATAATAAAAGAGGGAGAAGTAGAATGAAATTCTCCTTTCAAGGATAACTTTGGTTTCTGAGGGTGGACAAAAGAGGAATCAGAGAGACTAATTTCAGTTCACTTCAGTTCAGTTGCTCAGTCGTGTCTGACTCTTTGCGACCCCATGAATCACAGCATGCCAGGCCTCCCTGTCCATCACCAACTCCTGGAGTTTACTCAAACTCATGTCCATCGAGTCAGTGATGCCATCCAGCCATCTCATCCTCTGTCGTCCCCTTCTCCACCTGTCCCCAATCCCTCCCAGCAACAGGGTCTTTTCCAATTAGTCACATCTTCACAGGATATGGCTAAAGTATTGGAGTTTCAGCTTTAGCATCAGTCCAATGAATACCCAGGACTGATCTCCTTTAGGATGGGCTGGTTGGATCTCCTTGCTGTCCAAGGGACTCTCAAGAGTCTTCTCCAACACCACAGTTCAAAAGCATCAATTTTTTGGCACTCAGCTTTCTTCACAGTCCAACTCTCACATCCATACATGACCACTAGAAAAACCATAACCTTAACTAGTTGGACCTTTGTGGACAAAGTAATGCCTCTGCTTTTTAATATGCTGTCTAGGTTGGTCATAACTTTCCTTCCAAGGAGTAAGCGTCTTTTGATTTCATGGCTGCAATCAGCATCTGCAGTGATGTTGGAGCCCTCCAAAAATAAAGTCAGCCACTGTTTCCACTGTTTCCCCATCTATTTCCCATGAAGTGATGGGACTGGATGCCATGATCTTAGTTTTCTGAATGTTGAGCTTTAAGCCAACTTTTTCACTCTCCTCTTTCACTCTCATCAAGAGGCTTTTTAGTCCCTCTTCACTTTCTGCCATAAAGGTGGTGTCATCTGCATATCTGAGATTATTGATATTTCTCCCGGCAACCTTGATTCCAGCTTGTGCTTCATCCAGCCCAGCGTTTCTCATGATGTACTCTGCATATAAGTTAAATAAGCAGGGTGACAATATACAACCTTGACATACTGCTTTTCCTATTTGGAACCAGTCTGTTGTTCCATGTCCAGTTCTAACTGCTGCTTCCTGACCTGCATATAGGTATCTCAAGAGGCAGGTCAGGAAGTCTGGTATTCCCATCTCTTTCAGCATTTTCCACAGTTCATTGTGATCCACACAGTCAAAGGAGACTAATTTAGGATACTGCAAATATAGTACTGTATAGTAATGAATTTGCCAAGTAAATCAACGTACTATTTATTGAGAAGAGCACTGCTTGTGAATAAAAAAGATGAAATCAAATGGCTTTCCTAACCAGTTGATTGAATGGTCTTATAATTTAATGAGATGTGGGTCACTAAAGCAATAAATATATTTGAAGAAATATGAAATCAATAGTATGCTTTTGGGCATGTTAAGTTGGACATTCTCATAAAAAGTCCATTGGAGATACCAAGTCATCAGTTGAATACAAAGGTATGAAATCTAGATGTAGGATGGCAGAGCAGGTGATAAAAATTTATGTCACCATTATCTTGATAGTTTTTAAGATAATAGAAGTAGGTAAATTAGCTTATTTAGGGAGTGGATGTGGTTGTAAAAAAGAACATGACCCATTGTATAGGGTCTATTACATATTTGCAGAATATAGAGGAAATTCTGCAAAGAAAATAAAAAAGTGTTGCCAGTGACATAAAAGTAGATTCAAGAGATTTTGTTATATATCACAGTAAGTGTATAAAAGGGAAGCTTATGAAAAGAAATGAGGAGGTAGATTAGTTGTAAAATAAGAAATAGACTGGTCACTGTAAAAAATAATACACAAGTTAGATTTTAAAGCAATAAAGTTGCTTTCTAATATTCTCTTTTCAAGGTTATAGCATCATCAGAAGCAATTATCATATAATGACTCTGCTATTATACTATAAAGGTAATTTCCTTTACTGATGTTTCAACATCTCTGTGAACATCACATGCATTGATTGAAAGGGATGGAGGAAATACAGGCATAATTTTCTGTAATGGGTTGAGTCTAGGGTGTCCACTTTTAATAACAAATAATAAAGGCTGAAATAGAAGTTTATAGATTTCAATTATCCATAACTCTGACACATGGGGATTCAAATTGATGTTACATGTAGGTGATATAAAAAATTACAAATGTATATTTTGGGGTATCTTGAGCAATTTATCTAAGTACAGAGGCTTATACAAGTATTCTATAACTAAGCTTTACTCTACTTCCTGAAGGAATTCAGTTGTTAATAACTAACAGTTATTAATAAATTTTCAGTTGTTAGTAAAACATCCATCTAACAGGTGGATGATGAAATATATTGTGAACTGAATTTACAATAATTGGGCTACATTCTGCACAAAATGAGGATGCTGGCAATATTCCACCTATTCTCCTAGAATAGCTAACCATGACTTGATGAGATTAATTCTTTGTTAGAAAACAAGTTGAGTCAACAGTGGAATTTTTTTATTAATTTAATCAATATTTACTGCTATGTTCTATATGTTTTCTATGTCTGTGTCCAGATTTGGCTTTAAAGAGTATGTGAAATAGAAATGCTTTTGTCCAACTGGCATCTCATAAGGCATAGCTACAACCAAGAGAGAAGGTTAGAATTTGTTGTTATTCAGACACTAAGTCATATCTGACTCTGTGATTCCATGGACTGCAGCACACCGGGCTTCCCTATCCTTTACTATCTCCCGAAGTTTGCTCAAACTCACGTCCATTGAATCGGTGATGCCATCCAACAATCTCATCTTCTGTTATCCTCTTCTCCTCTTGCCTTCAATCTTTCCCAGCATCAGGGTCTTTCCCAATGAGTTGGCTCTTTGCATCAGGTTAGATTAGAATACTTGAAGAATTGATTACTATTACATCTGCCTCTTTGGACTGAGTCCATTCTAATAGCCAGTCAGTGGTAGATGTCATATATATATGTACATGCATGCTAAGTCGCCTCAGTCGTGTCCGACTCTGTACGACCCTATGGACAGCAGCCCACCAGGCTCCTCCATCCACAGGATTTTCCAGGCAAGAATACTGGAGTGGGCTGCCAGTTCCTTCATATATATATATGTGTGTGTGTGTGTGTGTATATATATATATATATATATGTTCCTTCATATGTGTGTATATATATACACACATACATATATATATATACTTAAAACCTAATCAAAATACCATAATAATCCTGCAAGACAATTATCTTCATTTATAAATGAGAAACTAAGGTTTTGTGAGTTTAATGAGATCATTCAGTTAAGACATGAAAATGTTTCATTAGATAGAAGAAATGATTTTGTCAAAACTGCTTGGAGTTCAAGTGAAATTAAATCATAAAAACGATCGAATTTACAGTCACTGATAAACTTGAAAAGATGGTGTTCGTAAAGTCAAATCATTGGTGACCTTGATAAGAATGGTTCTTTTAGAGCCAAAGTAGTAGTCATTCAAAGACTTAGAGAGAGATGTCACAAAGAAATGAAAACCTGATTAGAGAGGATTAAAGACAGAATGTGAGGTAGAGAATTTGAAAAAGGAAATGTAAACAGATTTTGTCGAAATTGTCTATAAAATGGAACAGATAATTGGTCAATTGTCAGAACTGCTTAAAGTGTAAGGTCAAGGAAATGTTTTTATGAAATTGGAGAATTCTTTTGTGTTTATGCTAAATTTAATGTGTACAATAGAGAATAAATACAGCGATGCAAAAAGAACAGAGATAAGTGCAAGAATGAAAGTTTTTACTTGTAAGATGCAATGAGATATAGTGACATACTAAAAATTTGGACTCAGGCAGGCAGAATAAGAGATTTGAGTCTGAAAAAAAGAGAGGACAAATATATGGAGATATAGCATAGAAACTGAAAATGGTTTGTTAATAATTAGATTACTTTTACTTTCATAGAGAAGCATGAAGGGGAGTCATAGAGGATGTTAATTATTCCTTGACTAGAATGAGAAAGTTAATTTATCAGGGCAAAACCAGTACTGTAAGTTCAGAGAGTTCACTTGAAATCTGTGGCTTTAACAGTGAAGTGAGGATGGTCTGCATCTGTGTGTATTACTCCAAATAAATTTATCTGAGCTGGTGTAGGCCTCCTTGCTCTATTCTAAATTTAGAGAAAAGGAATTTAGCTTGAACAGAATTTTTGGCATGAAGAAGGTAAAGGGCTAATGAGGAAAGGTTATTTGCAATAAATTGGTTATAGTGAGGTTATGAAAAACAAGATGGATAATGAGTGAAGAGGGGCATGAGGTGATAGTGATGGAAAGTAACCAAGAATTTAAAGCATTTTGACACAGAAAATAATTTAAAAAACCCTGGAAAGTTAGGAAATGACATTCAGAGACTGAGATACTTGAAATGCTATATTGTGAGTTGATGTACTTATATTTGATTTTGAATGTCTATGAAAGGACCAAGGTAAGAGTGAGAGGCTGAGCTGAGGTGAAGAACATGATCTTCAGAAGTTTTCAAAGGAACAGAGAGAGACCCTGGATGTTGTTTATATCTTCCCCACAGAGCTTGAAGTAGTGAAGAATTAACTTAACCAATCATATACTTTGAGGTTGGAGGGAGAACTGAAAGTATGGATGTTGGTTAACAAAAAGTTGAGGGGTGTAGGAAATAATCAACACATCTTCAAGCTGTGTAGCATGTAATGTTGGGGGACTATAAGTATCAACTTGAGAAGGCTGGATGAAACTAGTGTCTTCAGTGGGCACTTAGATTCAATTACAGCAAGAATAATGTAAGAAACTTTGGAGAATAGATGATGTGTATTTTACAGATAATATTTTATAAGTTCTTTAGGACATAGGGTGATTCTGGGGGAGCTAAGAGCAGTGAAGGAGAGGCTGTCTGGTCAAAGGAAAACAAAAACTATATTGATGTGAGATAAGCTCTTAATGCCTGACCTGGGACATTTATAATTCTGATCGTAAATTATTTTAAAAAGTGATGGGGTAAATCAAAGTGATTTCTTAGAGGAACCTGAGTTATTGGTTTCAGCTCTTGCTCTTTTAAGGAGAGCATTTAAATTAGTCTTTGGGACTGAAGACAGGGGCAGGGGCAAAGTTTTCAGCATGTGGGTGGAAACAGGAAGTCAGGGAGTCAATATCTGAAGGCAGGGGAAAGAACAAGTGTAGTATAAGGCAAAGTAGGAGCTTACATCAAAGTCAGAGAAGGCCCAAAAGCAGTACTGACCAGTTGTTCTGTTGTCATGTCAGTGATATACCTTTGCTGAAGATTCCTTCCTTAACATAGAGTTTATTCATAACTTAGGAGCACTAATGAGCCCATCAATAATGGGGATTGAGTGGAATTTGTTAGAATACTATAGTAATGAAGGGGAAGAAACTCATCCTTTTTCTATTTCCTTTTCTTTTACCCCTTTGCCAGAATGTCAATGAGTTGCTGCTCTAGATAATCCACATCAAATCCTTGACATCTTGAGGTATAAAGTTCATTACAAGTATAAATTTCAGAAAATTTACTTCAGTTTTGTAAGTATTGTGTACTATAAAATTACATAATATGCAAGATAATTTAAAATCACTCACTTATTATTTTAAGTGACTTATTGGATCATATTGATCTTTAATTAAGTGTGTGGGACAGGTATCATAGTCCAAGTTTAACCTCTATAGTTTTACATTACTGAACATGCACAAGCTTCAGTTTAATATTTTATGTATTTACAAAATAATTAAAATGATGCATATATTAAATAGTTACTTCTTTGGTGAATTTACTTTTAGGGGCCTGGTAAAGGAACCTTCATAGAGAACTTATGTATCTTTAGCTTTCCATTATTCTCTAAGTTATTTGTACTCAAAATTCTTCCAGTATATCAGCATTTAACCATTCTTCATTGAATGCATTACTGTCCTCTGAATTTCCTTAGATATTGAAAAAAGAACTCTTGAAAAGAATGCCCTGTATTCTCCTCATTTGACTTTTTGAAAATATTTCCTCTTCTTGATAAGTAGCATCTGTATATCTGTGATATTCATCTGGGAAAGTTGAGGTTTTCAGGTAACAAGTTGTCTCATAGGGCTTGGAAGCTTAAATAAATGAGAAAGAGGAGGGAAGAGAAAGAGGGGAAGACTTCACCTAAATTCATGTATTTTCTTCCAGATCTTCAATAAGTTTGGTAATTTCCCCAATTTTTCTCACCAGGGAATAGAGATCTTACTAGTAAGCATTATATCACATCTATGTTTATTTGGTTGTTTTAAAATATTTTATAAGCATCTGAAATGTATATCTGTATTCATATATGTTTTTATACTAAATTTAATATAGTTAAGCACAATTAATATATTGATGTTTGTTAGAATATAATATTATTTTACAGTATATTGGATTAACTATTATTTTATCTTTATAACAGCTTTTATAGAAATAATTTTATTTTTTCCTAATTTGTTTATGAAAAACTTAAATATGTAATTGATTGTGTTTCTTACAGGAAACAGAGCCAGATTTATGTTCTAGTCCTATTCTTACTTCAGCTTTAACTGACTTCAAAATTTATGATATATCCATTATGAAACATTATTAAACATGACACTAGTCAGCTTTGTGGCATATTCATTATACTATCTCACAATTTTGTGCTCAGATGTATAAGAAACTCCATCCATTGTTTATCCATATTATTATTACTTATTGCTTGTTAGTTTCACAGTAAGACAACTAAAGAAGCGTATGTTTAATTAGCTTAACATGTGGGGGTTTTTTGTCAGTTATATTTGCATCAGTTCAGTTCAGTTGCTTAGTCATTTCCAACTCTTAGCGACCCAGTGGACTGCATCACGCCGGGCTTCTCTGTCCATCACCAACTCCCGGAGCCTGCTGAAACTCATGTCAATTGAGTCGGTGATGTCATCAAACCATCTCATCCTCTGTCATCCCCTTTTCTTCCTGCCTTTAATCTTTCCCAGCATCAGGGTCTTTTCCAATGAGGCAGTTCTTCTCATCAGGTGGCCAGAGTATTGGAGCTTCAGCTTCAACATCAATCCTTCCGATGAATATTCAGGACTAATTTCCTTTAGGATTGACTATTTGATCTCCTTGCAGTCCAAGGGACTCTCAAGATTCTTCTCCAACACCACAGTCCAAAAACATCAATTATTCAGTGATCAGTTTTCTTTATGGTCCAACTCTCACATCCATACATGACTACTGGAAAAACCATAATTTTGACTAGATGGACCTCTGTGTATTGTGCATATTGTAGTTTTGCATAAAATGTCTTTGCATATTGTGGTTTAAAGTAGATAATAACTCTAAAGCCACATCTATAAATACAAGGTGCCTAAGAAGGGAAAAGTTGAATCTCAAGTCTTATGTAAAAGAATAGTTCACATATGTTCTTAGTGTTGTTTTTTTCAAGCATCTGTCACTACTTAGTATGAAGAAGGAAAATTTTCAACTGTTGTCATTAAAAATGCAAAGAAACAAAGTATATAAAGTAATTATGGGATTGATAAAATGTTATTATTTTAATTAAAGTCTCAGAAGCTCAAGTCCTATGTTCCAGGTTTTGATAATGTAGGTTTTTTTGTTTTTTTTTTCAAATGTCTCTTACTCCAGTCTCCAGTGGATCAATTCGCTAAGCTGTAAAACAAAAAGAAGTGCTTGAAAAAGTTGAATGCAAAGTGGTTTGAAAATAACCAGCTAGTTGATTTATTAAAATATTAAGCATACTTCAAACAGATACAGATTGTTGTAGTCTATATGAAAAATTTAAGAGCAAGTCATATATGTAAAGCAAAACTCTGATGCTAACAAAATTTAAAATGTATTATAAAAATTATTTTAGGGGACTAATAAAGAATGTAATGAAAATGGAATTCCATGCTTTTTAATTAAAAACATTTCTCTGAACCAATTTCTGACCTAGTGTGTTCACTATTTCATTCTATTACAATTACCTGACTAATTTGTTTGTATGAAACAAGTTTAATGTGAGGATACAAAAGGTTTAAACAGAAATAGTATATATATTTTAACATTCATTTAGAAGACATTATTCCTGATTTTTGAAAAAAAAAGAATATCACAGAAATCTCATACATAAAAATTGCTTTGATATTCAGAACAACTTCAAAAGCATTTCATGATATTAGTGCCAGTGTGGGTGATTTGACAGAAAAATTACCATGCTCCATGCTTCTTTTCCTAAATAGGGCTTCCCTGGTGGCTCAGATGGTAAAGAATAAGTCTGCAATGCTGGAGACCCTGGCTCAATAGCTGGGTTGGGATGATACCCTGGAGAATGGAATGGCAACCACTCCAGAATTCTGGGAGGAGAATCACATGGACATGGGAGCCTGATGGGCTACAATCTAGGGGATTGCAGAGTCGGACATGACTGAGCCACCAATGCTAGGCTTACCTATATAAAGTCTGGTTGAATTTTGGAGGAAATTGCTGCCTTAACAGCCAGAGAAAAGTCTTTTACTCACCAAAATTCCTATGAAAAAATGTCAGAGTGAGCATTAAGTTTGTATTACTTTGGAAATCCTGACCCATATTTGTGTATTCTACCTTGGTCCATTGGTAGATTAATTGATTATTATTTAATAAAAATTATTATTATCTTTACTGGCCTTTTTAGCAACTAGAAATAATGAAGCATTTTTTCTAATAAGCTCAGTTTCTAGAAAAAGAAAATAAATTAATATTATTGTCCATACCTCATGTGTCCAGTCATGTCCTACTCTTTGTGACCCTATGGACTGTAGACAGCTTGGTTCCTCTGTCCGCGGAATTTTCCAGGCAAGAATACTGGAGAGGGATGCCATTTCCTCCTCCAGGGGATCTTCCTGACACAGAGATTGAACCTGTGTCTCCTGAATTTCCTATAGTGCATGTGGGTTCTTTACCACTTGAATCATTGGGAAAGCACCTAGTGTTACTGAAGGATAGATCAAGTTCCAAGAACTCTGACCTAAATATTTTCCTTGTGGTAGGCAGTTTCTAATAGTGTCTCAATAATCTCCACTTCCGGGTATTTGCAAATTTATGTGATATTCTCCCTTTGAGTATGGACTGGAACTAGTGTTGTTGTTTTTGTTCAGTCACTCAGCCATGTCTGACTCTTTGTGACCACATGAACTGCAGCACACCAGCTTTCCCTGTCTTTCACTATCTCCCAGAGGTTGCACAAACTCATGTGCATTGTGTTAATAATGCCGTCCAATCCTGTCATCTCCTTCTCCTTTTGCCTTCAATTTCCCCTAGCATCAAGGTCTTTTCCAATGAGTTGGCTCTTTGAATCAGGTGACCAAAGTATTGGAGCTTCAGATTCAGCATCAATCTTTCCAATGAATATTCAGGATTGACTTCTTTAGGATTGACTGGTTTGTTCTCCTTGCAATCCAAGGGACTCTCAAGAGTCTTATCCAACACCACAGTTCAAAAGCATCGATTTTTTGGCATTAACCCTTCTTTATGGTCCAATTCTCACATCCATACATGACTACTGGAAAAACCATAGCTTTGACTATGGGGACCTTATCAGCAAAATCAAGGCTCTGCTTTTTAATAGGCTGTCTAGGTTCATCATAGCCTTTTTTCTAAAGAGCAAGTGTCTTTTAATTTCATGCCAGCAGTCACCATCTGCAGTGATTTTGGAGCCCAATAAAATAAAGTCTATAACTGTTTCCATTGTTTGCCATTTATTTTCTACCAAGTGATGGGACTGGATGCCTTGATCTTAGCTGTTTGAATGTTGAGTTTTAAGCCAGCTGTTTCACTCTCCTCTCTCACCTTCATCAGCAGTCTAAGCTCCAATACTTTGGTCACCTGATGCAAAGAACTGACTTATTGGAAAAGCCCGTGATGTTGGGAAACACTGAAGGCAGAAGGAGAAGGGGATAACAGAGGATGAGATGGTTGGATACCATCACTGACTCCATGAGTTTGAGCAAACTCCAGGAGTTGTTGATGGGAATTTCACCAGGGAAGCCTAGCATGATGCAGTCTGTGGGGTCGCAATGATTCGGAAAAGACTGAGTTTCTGAACTGAACTAAAATGGGTGGGAATGGGCGAATTTAATTAAGATGACCATTATATGTACTTCTGTGGGCAAGAATCCCTTGGAAGAAATGGAGTAGTAGCTCAGAATCAACAAGAGTCCAAAAGGCAGTACTTGGGTGCAGTCTTGAAAACGACAGAAAGATCTTGGTTCATTTCCAAGCAAACCATTCAATACCACAGTAATCCAAGACTATGCCCCAACAACTACTTCTGAAGAAGCTGAAGTTGAATGGTTCTATGAAGACCTACAACATCTTCTAGAACTAACACCAAAAAAAAAAAAAAAAAAAAAAATCGTTTCATCATGGGAGACTGGAATGCAAAAATAAGAACTAGTGACTTGACTATAATGAGTAATAAAAGTGTTAGGATGCCACTTCTGAAACTGATTTACATAAAAGCTATTTTATTTATAAAAGGTTTTATTTTCATAAAATCTATTTTATTGTGTCTCATTTTCTTTTGCTCTGAGAGACTTAAATGATGTGTTTTTTTTAATGACATATAATATTGTATAAATTTAAAGTGTATGATATCTTGATTTCATACATTTATATATTGCAGTATGCTTACCATCATAGCGTTAGCTAGTGCCTTTATCACATCACACAATTTCCTCTATGTGGTGAGAAAAAAAAATGAGAGCTAGTCTCTGTGGAATTTTGAAGTTTATAGTATAATACCATTGATTATATTCTAGACTTTCTGGGACACTCACATGGCAAGGACTGACGTTTCTTGCCAATAGCCAGTGAGGACAAGAGTCCTGCCAACAACCAGTTCAAGATCAATTGTGTCTTCTCCCCTAGTTGAGTTTTAAGATAACTGCAAGCCCTGGGTAAAAACTAAATTGTGACTTTGTAAGAGGTCTTGAGCTAGATGAATCTAAGCTAAGTCAATAAGACCTGAATTCCTGATTCACAGAAACTTAATAATAAAAGTCTGTTGTCACTAAAGTGTACAGTAATATATTGTGTATGTGTGTGTGTGTATTGACTGCCCAGTCTAGTCCGACTTTTTGGAGCCCCATGGACTGTAGCCCAGCAGGCTCCTCTGTCCATTGAATTCTCTAGGCAAGAATACTGGAAGGGGTTGTTATTCCCTTCTCCAGGGAATTTTCCTGACCCAGGGATCAAACCTGGGTTTCCTGCATTGCAGATAGATTCTTTAGCACCTGAACCACCAGGGAATGTGGCAATAGATAAATTGCCTTTCTTTTGGGGTGCCAAGTAGCTTTGGATTTTCTCTTTCTTCAGTCACAATATCTTGGGTTACATAGTTTCTCCTGGCACAGGGATAGGGATGGTCTGCACTAGGCAAAACCAGCGTTAAACTTGCAGAGTGTGGCAGCAAATATTTGGATGTCTAAAGGAGAGTGACTTTGGAGAATGCCAACCTCAGAAATCCATATATACAATGAGTATTAGCCATAAAAAGGAACAAATCTGAGTCAGTTGTAAGGTGGATGAACCTAGAGCTTGTTATACAGAGCTATCAGAAAGAGAAAAACAAATATTGTATATTAACACATATATGTGGAATCTAGAAACAGTACTGATTACCCTATTTACAGAGAAGAAATGGAGACACAGACATAGAGCATGGACTGATGGACACATCGGGGAAAGGAGAGAGTAGGACAAATTGATAAAGTAGCGCTGACATATACACTATCATGAATGAGATATATAACTAATGTTAAGCTGCGGTAAAACACAGGGGCCCAGACTGGCACTCTGTGATGCCCTAGAAGGTTGGAATGGGAGGGGAGAGGCTCACGAGGGGGAGGGTATGTTTATAGTTATGACTGATTCACATTGATGTACAGCAGAGACCTTTGCAGCATTGTAAAGCAATTGTCCTCCAATAAAAAATTCAGTTAAAAAAACTGAATAGAAGAAAGCTATAGACAAAGAAAGGAATGAGACTCCTAAATCCTTCCATTTTTAGAATTGAGTACTTTTTCCTACTAAGAAACTTCTGATATGATCCCCTTTAAATTCTATCATGACCAAGCATGAATACATCATACATCAGATCTTTTCTAATAAATTTCTGTAGAAGCTAATGTGTATAATTATCAACTTTCTGGGGAAAAAAGAGTTTAACTGTTTTAATGGAAGAAGGGATGTGTTATTTTGCTATGGATGCCATAACAAAGTAGCTCAGACTTAGTGGCTTAAAACTTTGTCTTGGCTCTGGTCGTAGGAAGTCTGACATCAAGGTTTGGTTTCTTCCAAAGGTTCTCCCCTTATCTTTCTGCTGGCTGCCTTCTGCATGTGTTCTCACCTGCTTGTCCCTGGTGGGTGTGCACATATCTGATGTCTTTCCCTCTGTGTGTTCTAACCTCTTCTTTCATAAAGACAGCAGTCATACTGGCTTAGAACTTATCCTAAATGAGATCATTTACCTTAATTACTTCTCTGAATGCCCTATCTCCACATACAGTCACAGTATGAAGTAATAAGCATCAGGACTTCAACAAAGAAATTTTAGAGGTAAAATTGAGTCTGTAACAGGACAGCAGGCAAAAATTCAGTGTTTTTTTTTTTTTTTTTTAAATTTCAGTAATTGGGCATTCAGGTTACATGCTTGCCTATATGCATTCCATGAAAGGAGGGAAACTGTAGTCCTATTTAAGACCCACAGAGTTAATTGGGCTTACTTGTCAACTGTCTTTACAGTGTGATGAATTAGTGACAGGTCAATTAATCAAGAAGCATTAGTAGAAAACAAAATTTGTTCAAAGCACATATTCACCCAAATGTTATGGCTAGAGAAAACACATTACTCTATCTTTATAAATAATCACTATTAAATTTTTTTTGACAAACTTGAGATAATAATAGTTTTTAAAATAATTCTGATTTGTGAGTTTGTAATGCTGCTCAAAACAAATATGAGCATCTATTTCCTATTTTTCATTTGATATGAAACATGCAATAGGATATAAATGGAGAATTGTTCATTTGTGGGTAAATAGTATGCATCCCATTCTATTTATTTTGATTCAGGCTTTGAAATGGCTTGGAATGCTGAAGAGACTTGGTTTGAGATTCTTGTCTGGCTATTTACTAGTTGTAATGTCTTTAGTAATTAACTTAATTTCCCTAAATATTGGCATCTTCATCTTTGAAAGAAAAGAAAGTTATGCGAAATTTGTAGCAGTTATATGTAGAAAAAAAGTTTGTGAATATACTGAGAAATGGATGAGTGTAGGAAAAAAATAAGCTGAAAAGATAGAAAATTACTAAAAATAAAAAAATCAGTTATTTAGATAGTCTGCCTTTAAAATCATTTTGTCAATTATGTACCATGTATTACAGAAACCTATAGCAATATTATATGACAAAATGAGTGAAAGAATGAAAAGCTTTACTTTCCTCAGAATTCCTGAAGCATTTTCTGTTCTCTAGGAAATATTGCCTTGATATGTTAAGTAGAGAAGCAATGTGTTTGAGTAATTAATCTCAATTAGTTTTATTTTCCACCAGAAAGTTGTTCAAATGACCTTACCTATGCAAATTAGGCCTAATTACTCCCAGTAAAGGAGCTAAGTTCAATCATCTGATATCTTGGAGTTTAGCCAATGTATTTTGTCCCAAATATTTCAAACCTTCAGGAACTCATTTAACATCTCTTTTAACAAAATGCCCTTTATGGCACCAAGAATCTATATAACTGGTGACACACCTTAATTTGCAATTTATTGTGTTTTGCCTTTTCAACATATCTTAATCATGGCTTGAGTTCAAGCTAAACTGGTAGAATAAGAGGTCCTGCCAAAAGAAGCAGCACAACTTCACTTCAAAACTAGAAAATAATACAATGGAAATCATGAATGTGATTGCTTATAAAAGAAAAGTGTTTGAGAATTTTTACAAGCATTCATATTTAATACATCTACTATCTTGCTTGTCTTAATACCAGGGCACCTGTTTGCACACTGTTAAGAAAGTTCTGGGACCCACAAAAGATTTCCCAACACAGGGATCTGACAAAAGGACTGAGAACTTGCACAGAATTTGACTTTGGAGGCCAGTGGGATTTGATTATAGAACTTACATAGGACTGGGGAAACAAACTCTTGGAGGGCACAGACAAAACCTTGTGTGTACCAGGACCCAGGAGAAAGGAGCAGTGACCCCACAAGAGACTGACCCAGACTACCTGTGGGTGTCCAGGAGTCTCCAGCAGAGGGGTGGGTCAGCGGTGGCCTGATGCATGGTTGGGGGTGCTGAATGCAAAACAGCATGCATGGGACCTTGTGGAGGATGTTACCATTATCTCCATTGCCCGCACCATAGTTTGGTCCCATGTCAAACAGCTGGGAAGGAACACAGTCCTGCCCATCAACAAAAATTGGATTAAAGTTTTCTGAGCAAGTCCCTGCCCACCAAAACAAGATCCAGTTTCCCCCACAGACAGTCTCTCTCATCAGGAAGCTTCCATAAGCCTCTTATCCTTATCCATCAGAGGGCAGAAAGGATAAAAACCACAAGTACGGAAAACTAATCAAGCTGATCACATGGACCACAGCCTTGTCTAACTCAATGAAATAGGAGCCATGCCATGTAGGGCCACCCAAGATGGACCCAAGATGGGTCATGGTGGAGAGTTCTGACAAAACTTGGCCCACTGGAGAAGGGAATGGCAAACCACTTCAGTATTCTTGAACTATATGCAAAGGCAAAAAGATAGGACACTGAAAGATGAACTCCCCAGGTCAGTAGGTGCCCAATATGCTACTGGAGAAGAATGGAGAAATGGCTCCAGAAAGAATAAAGAGACAGAGTCACAGTGAAAACAAACAATGCCCAGTTGTGGATGTGACTGGATATGGAAGTAAAGTCCCATGCTGTAAAGAGCAATAAATATTGCATAAGAACATGGAATGCTAGGTCCATGAACAAAGGTAAATTAAAAGTGTTCAAACAGAAGATGGCAAGAGTGAATATTGACATTTTAGGAATGAGTGAACTAAGATGGACTGGAATGGACAAATTTAATTCAGATGAGCATTATATCTACTACTGTGGGCAAGAATCCCTTAGAGGAAATGGAGTAGCCCTCATAGTCAACAAAAGAGTCTGGAATACAGTACTTGGGTAAAATCTCAAAGATTACAGAATGATCTCTGTTCATTTCCAAGGCAAACCATTCAATATCACAGTAATCCAAGTCTGTGTCCCAACACAAATGCTGAAGAAGATGAAGTTGAAAGGTTTTATGAAGACCTACAAGACCTCCTAGAACTAACACCCAAAACAAAATAGATGTGCTTTTCATCATAGGAGACTGGAATGCAAAAAAATGGAAGTCAAGAGATACCTGGAGTAACAGGTAAATTTGGCCTTGGAGTACAGAATAAAGCAGGGCAAAGGCTAACAGAGTTTTGCCAAGAGAATGCACTGGTCATATCAAGCACCCTCTTCCAACAATAAGAGAGACGACTTTACACATGGACATCACCAGATGGTCAATGATAAAATCAGATCGGTTATATTCTTTGCAGCCAAAGATGGAGAAGCTCTATATGGTCAGCAAAAACAAGACCAGGAGCTGACTGTGGCTCAGATCATTAACTCCTTGTTGCCAAATTCAGACTTAAATTCAAGAAAATAGGGAAAAACACTAGACCATTCAGGTATGACCTAAATCAAATCCCTTATGAATATACAGTGCAAGTGACAAATAGATTCAAGGGATTAGATCTGATAGACAGAGTGCCTGAAGAACTATGGACAGAGCTTCATGACATTGTACAGGAGTCAGTGATCAAGACCATCCCCAAGAAAAAGAAATGCAAAAAGGCAAAATGGTTGTCTTAGGAGGCCTTACAAATAGCTGAGAAAAGAAGGGAAGCAAAAGGCAAAGGAGAAAAGGGAAGAGATACCCATTTGAATGCAGCATTCCAAGGAATAGCAAGGAGAGATAAGAAAGCCTCAGTGATTAATGCAAAGAAATAGAGGGAAAAATAGAATGGGAAAGACTAGAGATCTCTTCTAGAAAATTAGAGATAACAGGGGAACAATTTCATGCAAAGATGGGCACAATAAAGGGCAGATATGGTATGGACCTAACAGAAGCAGAAGATATTAAGAAGTGTCAAGAATACACAGAAGAACTATACAAAAAATATCTTTATGGACCATATAGCCATGATGGTGTGATCACTCAACTAGAGCCAGATATCCTGGAATGCAAAGTCAAGTGGACCTTAGGAAGCATCACTTCAAACAAAGCTAGTGGAAGTGCTGGAATCCAGTTTAGCTATTTCAAATCCTAAAAGATGATGCTTTGAAAGTGCTGCACTCGATATTCCAGTAAATTTGGCCTCAGCAGTAGCCAAAGGACTGTAGAATGTCAGTTTTCATTCCAATCCCAAAGAAGGACAATGCCAAAGAATGTTCAAACTACCACACAATTGCACTCATGTCCCACGCTAGCAAAGTAATGCTCAAAACTCTCCAAGTGAGGCTTCAAAGGTACATGAACCATGAACTTCCAGATGTTCCATTTGTACTTAGAAAAGGCAGAGGAACAAGAGATCAAATTGCCAACATCTATTGGATTATCAAAAAAGCAAGAGAATTCCAGAAAAATATCTACTTCGGCTTCATTGACTACGCTAAAGCCTTTGACTGTTAGATCACAAAAAACTGTGGAAAATTCTTCAAGCAATGGGAATAACAGACCACATTACCTACCTCCTGAGAAATATGCATGCAGGTCAAGAAGCAACAGTTAGAACTGGACATGGAACAACAGACTGGTTACATATTGGGAAAGGAATATATAAAGCTGTTTCTTGTCACCCTGCATATTTAACTTCCATGTAGAGTACAGCATACAAACACAAGGCTGAATGAAGCACAAGATGGAATCAAGATTGCTGGGAGAAATATCAATAACCTCAGATGTGCAGATGACACCACACTTACAGCAGAAAGTGAAGAGGAACTGATGAGCCTCTTGTTGAAAGTGAAAGAGGAGAGTGAAAAAGCTGGCTTAAAACTCAACAATCAAAAAATTAAGATCATGACATCCGTTCCCATCACTTCACATCAAATAGACGGGGAAACAGTGGAAAACAGTGACAGACTTCATTTTCTTTGGCTGCAAAATCACTGCAGGTGGTAACTTCAGCCATGAAATCAAAAGACGCTTGCTCCTTGGAAGAAAAGCTATGACCAACCTATATAGCATATTAAAAAGCAGAGACAATACTTTGCCCACAAAGGTCCATCTAGTCAAAGCTATGGTTTTTCCATAGTTATGTATGGATGTGAGAGTTGGACTATAAAAAATGCTGAGCACCGAAGAACTGATGTCTTTGAAGTGTGGTATTGGAAAAGACTCTTGAGAATCCCTTGAACTGCAAGAAAATCAAATCAGTCCATCCTAAAGGAAATCAAGCCTGAATATTCATTGGAAGGGCTGGTGCTGAAGCTGAAACTCCAATGAAACTTTGGCCACCTGATGTGAAGAACTAACCCATTGGAAAAGACCCTGGTGCTGGAAAAGATTGAAGGCAGGAGGAGAAGAGATGACAGAGGATGAGATGGTTGGATGGCATCACCAACTCAAAGGCCATGAGTTTTCACCATCTCCAGGATCTGGTGATGGACAGGGAAGCCTGGTGTGCTTCATTCCATGGGGTCTCAAAGAGTCAGACATGACTGAACGACTGATATGATTTTTTGTGCTGGGCCAAACATTGAAATCATAACAATGTATACTGATAGTGTACAATTTTAAAATGTCAGGCACAGCTTTTATGTGTGCATGTTCAGGATTAATATCCTAGGTGCTAAAAATAGACATTTAAGGTTTGACACTTAACTCTGTAATATTCTATCACCATGAATTTTCCTCAGTTTTTAAATTAACCTCATTTTTTCTCATGTTTGAACTTGGAACAACAATAGTGCCTTACCATTCAATCAGAATGAAATGTAATAGTTCATGGAAATGCTTAGCACAGTATTTTATATAGACAGCAGAGAACATCAGCCATTATTATTGCTGTGTTAGTTGACATCCTTGTCAGGGTCAATGAGTGCTTAACTTTGTTTTGTGAAGCATATCCTTGATGTACAGTTGCTGAGCATACATAGATTCAGCAAATACAAACACATAAAATGTACAGAATATATTGACTGTCTCAGGACAGTTATGCTTCTAACAATGCAGATAAAACAATACCATGGAAAATAAACAAAAATGTCTCGATTCTGTTAACCCAAAAATGTGGCATTACTTTTGCAAAATATTGACTATTGCAGTGCTGCCAAAACAACGGATAATTTTGCATGAAAAGATTTTAGCCTTTTCCACATTTTTCTCATCAATCTAAGAACTGTCCATATTGTATAGGAGATGCCAAAATGCTTTATAATCACCTTAGCTTTCACTGCCCTAGAAATAACGCTATTGTTGAGATTAGTTACAATAAAATGCATTCTGGAGAAGCTGTATTTTCTTGGATAAAATTGAGATTACAGCTAAAAGCACTTAAAAGCTCTTAAATCTCTGCCACATATTTTGATTATCAGTTTATACCTTTTTGTGACAGAAAAATAATAAATTTTTATTTTTTCTTATAGAAAAATAAATTCCATCAAGACCTTAATGTCATTTTGTTGTTTCTTGTGATACATAGAGAAACACCCTCAGCAAAGATGCCCATGTCCTTATATGGTTTGGGGACCTGAAAATAGACATTATTCTGATGTGCCCAATCTAATAACCTGAGCCTTTAATATTCAAGAACTTTATCTGACTCAGAGCAGTGGAGTATATAAGGCAGGTGGAGAAATAAGAGACAGCTGAAGAATATGAGGCTCTTGGCCATCTGTCACTGGAATTGAAGGCAGAGCAAGATGGACATAAGCCAAAGAATATGAGTAAGCTCTAGAAGCTGGGAACCACCCAAAACCTATAGCCAAGAAATGGAAACGTCAGTCTAACAACCCTAAGGAACTAAATTAGGTCAACAATCTGAAATGGCTGGAGAGGATTCGTCACAGAGCCTCTGAAAAGAACACAGTTCTACTGATACTTGATTTCTTTCTTGTGCAACCTATAACAGAACCCCTTGAGCTATGCCATGCCCAGGGTTCTTTTCTGCAAATTGTGAGATAATAAATGAATGCTGTTTTAAACTGATGAATTTGTGGCAATAATAGAAAATTAATACATTTATTTAGTATTTTTATATTCTGCATCTGTGATGCTAATATTTTTCAATCCAGTTAGATTTGGATAGAAAAAATGAGACTTTCATTTCCATTTCATAACTGCCCTGTTTTCATTTGCTTTCTGAAATCCCTGCTTGAATTTGTCTTCTTCTTTTCTCGAAACATGTGATATTTATTGCTGCTATTTATTTATTACAATATTTGGGCCCAGTTAACCCTTCGAGGGGTCGCAAAGAGTCGGACACGACTGAGCGACTGAACTGAACTGAACTGAACTGAACCCTTCAAAAAATAGCATGGATGAAGTCTTGCACTGAGCATCTCATTCTGTTCTTGACGGAGTGACCTCGTGGCTAGAGTCCTGCTTGTGTGTTTTGAAAGTGTGCCCCTCCCAGGCGCTGGCTGTGTCCCGGTGAGTGGGAGGTTTGGCCTAGCATGGCTGAGGTCTGTGGTCCCCAAGCTTCGGGGAGCGCGGTGGTGGGAGGTGGCCCCGGCCGGCGGGGTCGGGGGTACTCTCTGGACAGAGAGCCCAATGGAGCCGGAGCCTCTCTCTTCTCGGGGAAGCCGGGGCGAGCTGTGGCCGGGCTGGCAGCCTGGTGAGCTGGACGTGGCTGCCCCGCCGTGTCTCTGGAGGCGAGGCGGGCGGTCTGAGTGCCTTCTCCCCCGGCTGTGGCCTTGTTCCCCCACGTCTGCCCTCCAGGGAGCCGTGGACGGAGGCCTTCCGTCCTCACCTCACGTGCTCTCCTGTTCGTCTAGTTGGTTCTTGCTCCAGGTCTCCTGTGCTTTAGGCGTCCCCTTCCTTCCTGGGCGGTCAGCCTTCTCCCTTCTTTTCAGCTCGGCTTCCGCCCCCGAGACCGCTCCTGGGGTCTCAGCTCCCTCTGTGCCCGCTTGTGCAGTCCGACCCCGGCCTTGACCCGTGGGTCTGCCTCCTGGCCCTCAGGTCCCCTGCCAATCCGACTGCCTGTAACTCACTTTCGCGGAAATGTTTTATCGTCATGCCATAGCCCGCCATCGATCTCCCAATCTGGCTTCTTGTCTCTCTTCAGTAGCATGATTCCCGTAAATCCAACGTCAGGTATCAGGCCCAAGTTCAGTGGTTTGCCTTAAAGTATTTAATACATTACTAAATTCTACCTCTGCTGTGAATTAAATTGGGCTTGCCTGGTGGTGCCGTGGTAAAGAATTCTCCTGCTAATGCAGGAGACACAAGAGATGCAGTTCGATCCCTGGGTCGGGAAGGTCCCCTGGAGAAGGCAATGGCAACCCACTCCAATATTCTTGCCTGGAGAATCCCATGGACAGAGGAGCTGGTGGGTTACAGTCCATGGGGTCGCAAAGAGTCTGACACAACTGAGGACACAGCACGCAAATCCCTACTGGAATACATCTGTTTCTCCAGTTCAGTTCAGTTCAGTTCAGTTCAGTTCAGTTCAGTTCAGTTCAGTTCAGTCGTGTCCGACTCTTTGTGACCCCATGAATCGCAGCATGCCAGGCCTCCCTGTCCATCACAAACTCCCGGAGTTTACTCATTCCCATCGAGTTGGTGATGCCATCCAGCCATCTCATCCTCCGTTGTCCCTTTCTCCTCCTGCCCCCAATCCCTCCCAGCATCAGTCTTTTCTCAGGAGCACACAATTCTAATACTAGAATATGGAACCTAACTGTTGCAGACACTGCAAGTTAACTTCCATCACCCAAATTTCTGATATTCATGTTGTTGTATTATTCTTCTCTTTTGAGTAAGTGAGAAATATGCTTCAACTATGACAAGTAGAATATGATAAAGTGAGTTTTCTGTAAAATTATGTCACATACATTGCAATATTGACCTTGCTAGGGAGACTCTTTTCCCTTACTGAATTTGAAAGCAAACAGGCTGCTAATTTTCCAATACTGTTATACAGAAGTAGATAACAATTATAACACCCTTATTTGGATTAATAATAATGCTAAATGACACGAATTGCTGTTACTCAGAAAACGCCAGAAGGTGAGGACCAATAAAGTTACCCATCAGTTAAGTAAGTACCTCTATCATGAATTTCCAAAATAATAAATAAGCTGGTCAATTTATCTAGATATAACTATATTTGGAATATGTTTATATTTGTAGCAGCTGGTATAATTATTATATTTAATCAGTAAAGAGTTTTGTTTAGAGCATATTTGAAGCACCAGTGTTTTAGTGAAGTTAGGTTGGACTTGAGGTTTTACAAGGCAGATTGAATCTAGCTTTCTCAGTAGTAAAGAGATCAGAAGGAATAGGGCAAAGACAAGAAGAGAAAAAACAAAAACAATGATAAACTCAAGGTTAGTGAGGACATAGAGCTTCCCAGATCGCTCTAGCAGTAAAGAACTCACCTGCCAATGCAGGGGATGCAAGAGACAAGGGTCCAATCGCTGGATTAGGAAGATGCCCTGGTAGGGGGAATCGCAACCCAGGTATTCTTGCCTGGTGAATCCCACGGACAGAGGAGCCTGTGGGCTACCGTTTACAAGGTCGCAAAGAGTTGGATGCAACTGAAACAACTTGGCATGCATGCAAGGAGGAGATAGGCCTCAAGGAAAAATAATATTATCTAATGATAAGAGTTTAAATAAAATTATATGTACTATTCTTACTTCAAAAATCTTCAGTAAAACCTTAAAAAATAATAATCTGTGTGTGATTTGAGATTATTTTGCGAGTAAAGTCACTGAAGATGCTGAATTTACATCAGAGGTTTTTTTGAAACTTATACCCTATTAATCCACAAAGACACTGTATTTAATTTTTTGTTTACCTTGATGATTAATAACTAACCACTTATTTAAAATGAGGCATCCTGCTAGTATATTTGGTATCCTAGTATATCTAGAATAATAAGACTAGATGTTGAGACGTACTTAATATCTCTGAGCCTTAGTTTAGTTAATAAAAAAAATTAAATAATATTTCTGAGCCTTATTTTAATTAATGTATAGAAACACAATATTTGCTTTATTAGATTATTGTAAAGAGATGAAATAAAAACAAATTAAGTACACAATATATTATTTACTCTAGGCATTATACTGTAAAGCAGTTCTCTATACTGAATTCATTTTGCATAATTGAAACTTTATATTAATTCAACAATTCCTCATTCACCCTATTTTCCCCGTTTGACCTTTTTAAAAATTGCTAATGCAATGTATTTTTTTTTTCTGCTTCTTCATATGTCAGGTAACATCTGAATGCATGTAGGACATTTTGGCGGCTCCATTTTTCAAAGTTTAATTTGTTATCTATTCCCTAAAGGGAGTGTTCTGCTTGTTGTATAGGCAATTTATTTCCAAGTAGTTCATCTTGATCCTACAGAGCCTTGATTTCCAGATCTGTTAGTACTTGTCTAGACAGTCCTTACCATATAGGTGGGATAGCTTTACTCCTGGTAGATAGACTTTCAGAGACCTTAACTGAATATCTAGAGTGGAACAAGGTTTGTTTGTTTGGTAGAACTTTATCATCTTTAAGAACCCTTCCATCATTGGCATCTGCATGCACCTCACAACCTGTAGTGTGTGTCTCTGCCAGAGCTTGTGGAGTCTTTTGCTCATCATTTAGAATTTAATATGTGCCCAAATAATCAAAGTGACCCTCATGTAGACTTCTGGAACTTCTGCTCCAAGTTGCTGTTTTTCATACTCGGCCCTTCAAATCAGTCATCTAATTGCCATCAAGTTTGTGGTATATTCCCTTTGCTCAATGGGGGACTCTATCTTTCTATTCAGTGATTCATAAACTGCCCTAAGAATAAAAATGAAATGAATAGACAGGCATTCCTCATTTTTTTTCTCTTCACTTTATTACACTTCACAGACATTGTGTTTTTCACAGATTGAAGATTTGTGGTAACCCTATATTCAGTGGGTCTGTAGGCATCATTTTTTCTCAATAGCATTACCTTGTATTACATCTCTGTCCCACATATTGATAATTCTCACACTATTTCAAGCTTTGTCATTATTATCACATTTTATCTCTGTGATCAGAGAACTCTGACTTTACTGCTACAGCTTACTGTAGGCTCAGATGATGGCTAGCATTTTTTAGCTTTAAATTATTTTAAAATTAAGGTATACATATTATTTTTAGAGCTTTCTGGGTAGCTAAAATGGTAAAAAAAAAAAAAAAAAAAAAATTCTGCCTGCAATGCAGGATACATGGGTTCAATATCTGGTTGAAAGGGTCCCCTGGAGAAGAGGAAGGCAATCCATTCCAGTATTCTTGCTTGGAGATTTCCATGGACACAGGAACCTGGTGGGCTACAGTCCATGTGGTCACAGACATTTGAACACAACTGAACAACTAACACAGAGAAGGCAATGGCACCCCACTCCAGTACTCTTGCCTGGAAAATCCCATGGATGGAGGTGCCTGGTAGGCTGCAGTCCATGGGGTCGTGAAGAGTCTGCCATGACTGAGCAACTTCACTCTCACTTTTCACTTTTATGCATTGGAGAAGGAAATGGCAACCCACTCCAGTATTCTTGCCTGGAGAATCCCAGGGATGGGGTCGCACAGAGTCGGACATGACTGAAGTGACTTAGCAGCAGCAGCAGAGCAACTAACACATACACATTCTTTTAGACATAATGCTACTGCACTTTTTTTGTGATATTTGCTTCACGGTGGTGGTCTTAAACTGAACCTGTAACGTTTCTAAGGTACGCCTGTATTGTTCACATCATGTGTTTTCCTTTTCTCAAAAATAACATCCCTCTGTATGTTTTTCATTATCAAAAATGATTTCTCCTTATATTTTTCTAAAATTATTTCATATATTCTGCTCTAAAATTGAATATAGTAGGGGAGCTGGAGCTTCCCTGGTGGTACTAGTGGTAAAGAACCCGCCTGTCAATGCAGGAAACATAAGAAACATAGGTTCTTATCACTGGTTGGAAGATCCCCGGGAGGAAGGCACGGCAAACCACTCCAGTATCCTTTCTTGGAGCCTGGCAGGCTACTGTCCATCAGGTCACAAAGAATAGGTTACAATCCGAAGCAACTTAGCACGCACACACGCAGGGAGCCATTTCTATACATATTGTTGTCAATATTCAGCCACTGTCTACAAATCAGTATAAGTTCATATCAATGGTAATTTTTTCATCCAGGAAACTGGACAATAAGATATATTGTTCAAACTCTTTCCCATTGGGAAAGTTTTCTATCTGCACTGCCGTTCAGAAGAAATCTTGTGTGAGTCTATAACACGTTAGCAATTTACACCAAACCATAAAAAAACCAAAACCAAGATATTTTAATGCTTTAGCCATACGGGGATTGTTCATAAATCCATGAGTGCATAGACAACTAGGATATAATTCAGGAGGTGGAGATGTTTGAAGTTATAAGTTATATACACATATGACTTATTATGCCTTCTAATCTTGCTCAGAAAATGTATAGATGCAGATTTATACTTTTATATAAATTATATAAATTTATATAATTTATGCTCAATCATAGAATACTGATTATGATTATGAGGCACCTAATCAAATAAGTGGTTTGGTGGGTCATGTCCTCATTCATGATGTGCAGTTTAGTTCACATGATTATATTGTGTCCTGTGGTTCAGTAAGAATCAATTGCATAAAATAATAAAAGTTGCTTGTAGAAGATAACTTGATTTCACTACAAAGTTTCTTGGTTTTTATATCCTGACTTCTATTATTAAGGCTTGTCAGAGGCTCCACACAGCATTCCTGTACACAGAGACACTTCTTATTACCACTGAGACTATTGGATATTAAACCCAGAAGGGCACCATGGACAGCTTCAAATTATTTTCCTACTCTGGAAAGCTTTAAATGTTAGCCTCTAAATGAGATGGAACATACCATGGTTCAACATACCACGAATGGTAAGTTGACCATCTGTTCTTGTTAATAAAGTTTTACTGGAATACAGTCATATGCATTTGTTTATTAATTATTTATGGTTGTTTACACATTACAATGAGAGAGTTGAGTAGTGCTGACACAGAGTATATGCCAACAAGTTTTAAATATTTTCTATGTAGCCAAGAAACAAAATTGTTGGCTCTCAATTAGACCTTCAAAGAAAATATGGTATATAGGGCCCACCAAATGATATATCTCACTCTAAGTGTTTGGTGGGACAATGTTCACCAACTATGTTTTTCACTTTGTGGAACTATTCCAATGCATTCCACACTGTAGATCCCATGAAATTTCCCAATCAATGAGGCTCACAAAATTAATGTAGCTAGTGATAAAAGTAATGGATTAAACAATTAAGAGAGCAGAGATTATGAGACCAAATAAAGAAATGAGACCCAACTGTATTTTGTCTGCATAAGCTGCACTTTATATTGATTTAAATATGAAAATAAATGGAAAGTAAGACAGTTGAAACAAAGATATATCATGCAAATAGCAATCACAAGAAAATCTGGAGTAGCTATATTAATGCCGGTCAAAACTAAAGTTAATAAAAGTGTTACTTAAGATAAAAATGGCATTTCTAAAAATAAAAAGGGAACCTATCAAACAATAAAAAGATATATACACCTGATAAGCAAAGAACAAAATATGTGATTCAAAAACTGACAGAAATGAAAGGATATTAGATAACTCAGTAATTCAACAATAATAATCACATACTTCACACTTCAATTCCAATGATAAGTAGACTAACGACATCAAGAAATGAGGCTTGATTATTTGAGTGACCTAACAAACATCAACAGGACACTCTACCCTCAAAGGGCAGAATATAAATTATTCTAAGGTACACTTAAAACGTTCTGCAATTCTGCAGTTAGACCATACTCTAGAACACAAAACAAAACTAACTTCAATGAGTTTTAAAAGATAGAGAAATATATAAAACATATTCTCATACCATATAAAACATGTTCTCATAATATCTCCTACCAATTCAAAAATCACTTAATGTAGAAATCCATTACAAATAGAATTTGAGTTCATAAATATGTAGAAATTAAACAGCCCAGTCTTAAATAACCAATAATCACATTCTTAGCAATGAAGTTGCTATATTTCCACTGTTAATTTCTCAACTAATTAAAAATTTGGAAGGGACTCTCAAAAGTGTTTGATAATATTGAACAACTTAATGTGTGTGTAATTAGAGTGCCAGAAGTAAGAGAGAATGATGCAGAATATATATTTGAAGAAAGAATAGCCAAGGATTTTCTGTAATGACTGAAAGAACTAAGCTACAAATTTAATAACTTATGTGTGTTTATATACATACTTTATAGTGCATCATATCCTCTCCTATATAAAGTCATAAAGCAAATGTGTAAAAGAGGTATGTCAACAGTCATAAGCAAGAATGTTTATAGTAGTGCTTTTCATGGTAAACCAACATTGGGAAAACCAAAATTACTAACAAAAAGGACTAGATAACCAAATTGCCATATAGCCTTTCAATGGAGCAATATGCACTAATAAATTGGACATGACTTCATAACTGAATAACAAAAAGACCACTGTTAAGTGAAAAAAGAATAAATATATACTATATATAAAATAAATATTCAAAAATATATAAAATAAAAAATAGATATCCAGTGAGAACTGATTATGTAGAACAAGAAATTATGCTCAATACATTGTTATAATATAAAAGAGAAGAGAATGCAAAAAAAAAATATATATATATATATATATATATAACTGAGTCTCTTCATACACCTAAAACTAACAAAATATTGCAATTAAACTATATTTCAAAGAAAATGTTTAAAAAGAATGACTATAAACTACAAAATATTGATCACAGCATTTACATATAATTTATAAACAGTTAATGTGTTGTATTTAAAGTCAGAATAATGTTCCTCTCTGTGAAAGAGAGAGCTATGATTAGACATTGTCTTGAAGGACATTATATAGTCCTAAGTTTTTACATGTTACTGTATGTATGTTATATTTCAATAACAAAGTTTACTAGAGAAAGAAATGTTTAATATGCACTTTCTTATTCCTTTTTTGTATTTATGCTAGCTGGAGCTTTATAAGTATTATTTTGATATTATTAAAGAACCCTGTCACAAGAATTGACTTGGTTATGTTTGATTTTCTAATTCATTAATTTCTATATTATCTTAATTTTTTGTCCTTCATGCTTAGTTTTTTTTTCTAATTGCCTTTCAACCTGTGAAATGGAATTGGTTAAATTTTTTTCTTTTATAAATAAAAAGGGCCAATGTTTTCTTCTAAGAGTTTATAGTTTCTGATTTTACATTTATGTCTTTAGTCCATTTCGAATTTATCTTTGTGTATGGTGTTAGGTAATGTTCTAGTTTCATTCTTTTGCATGTAGTTGTCCTCTTCTTCCAGCACCACTTATTGAAAAGACTGTCTTTGTCCCATTGTATATTTTTGCCTACATTGTCAAGGAAAAGCCACCCATATGAGTGTGGGTTTGTCTCTGGGTTTTCTATACTCTTCCACTGGTTTGTATTTCTGCCTTTGTGCCAGTACAATATTGTCTTGATGTCTTTAGCTTTGCAGTATAGTCTGCAATCAGGTGAGTTGATTCCTCCAGCGCTATTCTTCTTTCTCAAGATTGCTTTGGTCACTTGGGTCCTTTTGTGCTTTCATACAGATGGTGAAACTTTTTGTTCTAGTTCTGTGAAAAATGCCATTGGTAATTTTATAGGGATTTCATTGAGCTTGTAGATTGCTTTTGGTAGTATAGTCATTTTAATAATATTAATTCTTCCAACCCAGGACATGGAATAACCCTCCATCCTTTTATGTTGTCTATGATTTCTTTCATCAGTGTCTTATAGTTTTCTATATAAAGCTCTTTTGTCTTCTTAGGTAGGTTTATTCCTGGGTATTTTATTCTTTTAGTTGCATAGGCAGAACACTGTGTGACATAAATCATAGCAAAACCCTTTATGAAAACAGTTAGAATAATGGAAATTATTCTAGAACAATGCAAATTAAAACAAAAATAAATAAATAGGACCTAAGTAAACTTAAATGCTTTTTTACAGCAAAGGAAACTATAAACAGAGTGAAAGGACAGCCCTCAGAATGGGAGAAAATAATAGCAAGTGAAACAACAGACAAATAATTAATTTCCAAAATATACAAACATTTCATATTAGCTCAAAACCAGAAAAGCAAACAGTCCAATCAAAAAATGTGCAAATGACCTAAACAAACATTTCTTTCCAAAGAAGACATACATAATAAACATATGGAAAGGTGATCAATGTCACTCATTATTAGAGAAAATGTAGATCAAAACTACAATGAGATATCAGTTCACCCCAGTCAGAATGGCCATAATAAAAATATCCACAAACACCATGTGCTCGAGAGGGTGTGTAGAAAAGGCAACCCTTCTACACAGCTGGTGGGAATGCAATTTGATACAACCACTATAGAAGGCAGTATGGAGATTCCTTAAAAACTAAGAATAAAACCACCATCTGACAAAGCAATAACACTTCTAGGCAATACCATTTTGGTTTTGAGGAAACTAAAGCTAAAAAAGACACATGTACACCAACGTTCATTGCAGTCCTATTTACATTAGTCAAGACATGGAAGCAACCCAGATGTCCTTCATCAGATGAACGTATAAAGCAGCTGTGGTACATATATAGAATGAAATACTACTCAGCCATCAAAAGCAACACTTTTGAGTCAGTTCTAATGAGATGGATGAACCTAGAGCCTATTATACAGAGTGAAGTAAGTCAGAAAGAAGAAAACAAATATTGCATATCAACACATATATATGGAATCTAGAAGGATGGTACTGATGAATCTGTTCACAGAGCAGCAATGAAGATGCACACATAGAGAAGAGACTTATAGACACGGGTAGGGGAGAAAAGGGAGAGAGGGAGATAAGTGGAGAGAGTAGCATGGATGCATATACACTAATATATGTAAGTAAATAGGCAATAGGAATTTGCCATACTCAAACTGGGGCTCTATAATAACCTAGAGGGATGGGAATGGACGGGAGGTGGGAGGGAAAGTCAAGAAGGATGGCACATATGTACACTTACAGTTACTTCATGTTGATGTAGGACAGAAATCAAACTATTATTGTACACCAGTCATCAATCAATTAAAAATAAATGGATATTAAAAAATTAAAAAGAGTTTTTCCTAATTTCTAGAAAGAATGGTGTTTACAGTTTAAGTTAGTCCTCCATTTCATTAAAAGATGCTTCAATAGAGTAAAAATGACTTATAGGTTATATTGCACCTTCATGAGAGAAAGTTGGCCCAATGAAAGCAAACTCCAAGTGAAATTTACCTACAATTTTCCATATTTACAGCACCTATAAGTTTTCATTGAGCTGGAGGAAACTTTGAAACTATTTGGGAAAGCCTGTTGTATTTAGAAATATTAGACAAAACAAAGCAATATGTAAGGTACATTGGTAAGAATATGCTCCAGACTCTTAAATAGTTAGAAATGTGTAAATTTTCAAGGACATGTTTTAAGGGGAAAATAAGAAAGAAAGTAGAGATATAAATCTTTAATGTTTATGAATTATTCATATTTTCTTAAAGTTTTAAGGAAAGTTTTTGCATAATGGACTCAATGAAAATAATTGCTTGAAAATTACTATAAATCAAATATGGATGCATACACACAATATGTAATATTAACTATGGAATTTATTCTTCTAAGAAGTTAGTACCCAAAAGACTTGTGGAGAGAAAAGTGGTTACAGTATGGTGAACAATAAGAAGGTTTAAGTCATGCTAAATTGAAATAAAGTCTAATATCAAAATTCTCAGAATGTATTAATAGCGAATGTTATTTTAGTGCTTAGTATACAATTTTTATATGATCTGTGCTTTGATGCTTTCCAAAATTGCATGACCACTATGAAAAAGACCCAAGACAGAGTTTAAGACAAAACATATTAATTATATTTCAATATAAAAAATTGTGTTCATTCTTCTAACATTATCCCTCTAGCTATTTCATTTTGTCTAAAATGACCCTTTATTGTCAAAATTTAAACTGCACAGGAGTTTTAGAGATTATCTCCCTCAGTCAACATATTTCATAAGTGAAGAGGCTGAAATCTAGATACAATTAATAGATTTACTCATTAGATATTTATTCAAGTATAAAGAAGAATTAGGATCTGAGTCTCACATACTTCAGTGAAATTCTGTCTGCTACTACAAAAAAATACCTCTTTAAATTTTTTGTCATCACATACTTAAAAATGTATATTCCAAACTACAGTGGGTATATATCTACAGTAAAAAAAAAAAAAAAAAAAAAAAAAACAACAACAAACTTTAAATATTGAAATGTGATTGTCATTTTTAAAGTTTATGCTGCAATAAAACATGATCAAGATTCAACTTGCTGTACAACAGAATTTAAAACAACACTGTAAATCAATTATAAATATACTCCATTTAAAACTAAATAAACCACCACCAACAACAAAAAACCAATGACCCACTATCAGCAATACATAATACTAAAGGATTTTGGTGTGTGTGTGTGTGCATTGCATGTCCTCTATGGATTTTATGTTATTCTACTAAAAGTTCCTTCATATTTACAGTTCGTAATTTAGGATTGGGCCCTGTCCAGAAAGAACTCCTGGCTTGTTTGTGGTGTTGTTGTTCGGTCACTAAGTTGTGTTTGACTCTTTGGTACCCCATAGACTGTAGCGTGCCAGGCTTCTATGTCCTCACTATGTGCCAAGGTTGTTCAAATTCATGTCCATTGAGTTGGTGATGAGAATTAACCATCTCATCCTCTGCTGCCCCCTTCTTGCTTTGCCTTCAATCCTTCCCAGAAAGAGGGTCTTTTCCAAGGAGTCATGCCTTCCCATCTGGTGGTCAAAATTTTTGAGTTTCAGCTTCAACAACAGTCCTTTCAATGAATATTCAGGGTTGATTTCTTTTAGGATTGACTGATTTGATCTCCTTGCAGTCCAAAGACTCTCAAGAGTCTTCTCCAGCACCACTATTCAAAAGCATGAATTCTTTGATGTTCAGCATTTTTTATGACCCAACTCTCACATCCATACATGATTACTGGAAAAGCCATGGCTTTGACTATACAGACCATTGTTGGCAAAATGATGTCTCTTAATAAAGCATATTAATCTTTTAATATGCTGTCTAAGTTTGGCATAGGTTTCTTTCCAAAGAGAAAGCATCTTTTAATTTCAACATCTGCAGTGACTTTGGAGCCTAAGAAAATAAAATCTATCACTGTTTCTACTTTTCCCCCTTCTATTTGCCATGAAATAATAGAACCAGATACCATGATCTGAGATTTTTAAATGAGTTTCAAGCCTGATTTTTCACTCTCCTCTTTCTCTCTCTTCAAGAGGGTCTTTAGTACCTCTTCACTTACTGCCACTAGGTTGGTAACATCTTCATAGCTGATGTTGTTGATATTTCACCCAGCAATCTTGATACCAACTTGTGATTCATCCAGTCTGGCATTTCATATTTACACCACATAGAAGTTAAACAAGCAGGGTGCCAATATACAGCCTGGTCGTACTTCTTTTCCAATTTTAAACCAGTTTATTGTTCCATGTCCATTTCTAATTGTTGTTTCTTGGCCCACATACAGGTTTCTCAGGAGACAGGTAAGTTGTTCTTCAGAATTTTCCAGTTTGTTTTGATCCACACAGTTAAAGGCTTTGTGCAGCCAATAAAGCAGAAGTAGATATTTTTCTGGAACACCTTTGCTTTCATCATGATCCAACAAATGCTTCCAATGTGATCTCTAGTTCCTCTGCCTCTTCGAAACCCAGACTGTGCATCTGCGACTTCTCGGTTCACGTACTGCTGAAGTCTAACTTGATGGATTTTGAGTATAACCTTGCTAGCATGTGCAATAAGTGCAATTGTATGGACGTTTGAACTTTCTTTGGCATTATTCTTTGTGATTGGAATAAACACTGAACTTTTTCAGTCCTGTGGCCACTCATGAGTTTTCCAAATTTCCTGGCATATTGAGTGCAGCATTTTTTTTCATTTATTTTTATTAGTTGGAGGCTAACAGAATCATCTTTTAGGATTTGAAATAGTTCAGCTGGAATTCCATCACCTGCACTAGCTTTGTTGTTCGCAATGCTTCCTAAGGCCTGCTTAACTTCACACTCCAGAATGTTGAGCTGTAGGTGAATGACCACACCATCATGGTAATCTGGGTCATTAGGATCTTTCTTATTTTGTTCTGTGTATTCTTGCCACTTCTTCTTAATCTTTTCTGCATCTGTTAGGTCCTTATCATTTCTGTCCTTTATTATGCCCATTCTTGCATGAAATTTTCCCCTGATATCTCTCTCCAGTTTTCCTGAAAAGATCTCTAGTCTTTCCCATTCTATTGTTTTCTTCTATTTCTTTGTATTGTCCATTTAAGAAGGCCTTCTTATCTCTACTTACTATGCTCTGAATTCAGCTGGGTATCTTTCTCTTTCTCCATTGCCTTTCACTTCTTCATTCCTCAGATATTTGTAAGCCTCCTGAGACAACCACTTTGCCTTCTTGTATTTCTTTTTCTTTGGGATGATTTTGATCACTGCCTCCTGTACAGTGTTATGAACCCCCATTCATAGTTCTTCGAGCACTCTCTCTACCAGATCTAATCCCTTGAATCTATTCTTCACCCCCACTGTATAATCATAATGGATTTGAATTAGGTCATACCTGAATGGCCTGGGCTTCTCTGATAGTTCAGTTGGTCAAGAATCTGCCTGCAGTGCAGGAGACTCTGGTTTGATTCCTGGGTCAGGAAGATATGCTGGAGAAGGGATCGTTCTTGGGTTTCCCTTGTGACTCAACTGGTAAAGAATCTGCCTGCAATGCAGGAGATATGGGTTTGATCCCTGGGTTGGGAAGATCCCCTGGAGAAAGGAAAGGCTACCCAATCCAATATTTCTGACCTGGAGAATTCCATGGACTGTATAGTCCATGAGGTCACAAAGAGTTGGACACGGCTGAGCGACTTTCACTTTTGCTTTCATACATGAATTGCCTAGCAGTTTTACCTACCTTCTCAAATTTAAGCCTGCATTTTGCAATAATGAGCTGATGATCTGAGCTACAGTAAGCTCAAGATCTTGTTTTTTCTTGCTCTAGAGTTTCTCCATCATTGGCTTCAAAGAACATAATCAATCTGATTTTGGTATTGATTATCTGGTAATGTCCATATGTAGAGTCACCTCTTGTCTTGTTGGAAAAGGATGTTTGCTATGACCAGAGTGTTGTCTTGACAAAAATCTGTTAGCCTTTGGCCCACTTCATTTTATACTCCAAAGCCAAACTTGCCTGTTACTTCAGATATCTCTTGAATTCCTACTTTTGCATTCTAATTCCCTATGATGAAAAAGACATCATTTTTCTGTGTGTTACTTCCAGAAGGTATTGTAGATCTTCATAGAACTGGTTAACTACAGCTTCTTCAGCATCAGTAGTTGAGACATAGACTTGGATTGCTGCAATGTTCATTTGGAAGGGAACTGAGATCATTCTGTCATTTTTGAGATTGCACCCAACTACTATACATCATAATCTTTTGTTGACTATGAGGGCTACTCCAAGGAGCCCTCAGTAGTAGATATAACAGTCATCTCTATTAAATTCACTCATTCCCATTTATATTAGTTCACTAATTCCTAAGATGTTGATGTTCACTCTTGCTATCTCCTGTTTGACCACACCAATTCACCTTGACTCACGGACCTAACATTCCAGATTCCGACGTAATATTTTTCTTTACAGCTTCAGATTTTACTTTTCCTTCCAGAGGCATCCACAGCTGAGCATCATTTCTGCTTTGGCCCAACTGCTTCATTCTTTCTGGAGCTATTAGTAATTGCCCTCTGCTTTTACCCAGTAGCATACTGGACACATGCCCAGCTGGGAGCTCACCCTCCGGTGCCATATCTTTTTGCCTTATCCTACTGTCCTTGAAGTTTTCCAGGCAAGAATACTGGAGTGCATTGTCATTTCTTTTCCAGTGGACCACATTTTGTCAGAACACTTCACTGTGACCCATCAATCTTGTCTGTCCCTGCATGGTATAGCTTCATTGAGTTACACAAGCCCTTTCACCATGACAAGGCTGTAATCCATGAAGAATGAACTCATGATGGGTAAGGATAATAGGGATGATGGAATACCTCTTAAAGTTCATGCATGGAAGTGTCACACATTTCTTTTGCCCACATTTCCCTGGCCAAAGAATATGTCTAAAGCATGATGAAAATTGATGACAAAGGAATAGGAATGTATATACCTATTCAGGTAATGTCAGAAATTATTTTGAAGAGTGCAATTTTCTACAAAAATGAATATAATGTTTTCAAATTTGTTGATGTATAGTGAAATATAAGGAACTGCAAAGAATCAAAGAGTAACGTGTAGTGACTTTTGACATAATCATACACCCATGAATTGATCCCTCAAATCAAGATATAGAACAATCTGTAAGTAATTTCTCATGCTCTTTTGAAATCCTGATCACCTTAAAACTCTATCACCAGACAACAAATTTAGTTCACGTTGTCTAAATTTATATATAAATGGAATTGTATCAGATGTACTCATTTTACTTCATTAATGTAGCAGAGTATTAGAGTTAATCTCTTTTGGTTGCATGTCTTAATATTTTGTTTCTTTTATTGTTCAATAGATTCTTTTGGATGGATATACAAAATTTCATCTGTAAATAATTAATAGACATTTGGGTTGTCTCAAGTTATTGCTAATATGGTTAACACTGATAAAAACACCCAAATAATCATCTGAATCATCACATTTCAATTCATTTTGTGGAAATACCTTTGAGTAGCATTACTGGGTTGCATGGTAACAGTATATTAACTCTACAGTAACTATTGTATGGTGCTTCCCTACTGGCTCAGTGGTACAGAACCTGCCTGCAGTGCAGGAGACACAGATTCGATCCTGGGTTGGGACGATAACCTGGAGAAGGAAATGATAACCAACTTTAATATTCTTGCCTGGGAAATCCCATGAACAGAGAAGCCTGTTGGGCTCCAGTCCACGGGGTCTCAAAAGAATCAGACATGACTTAGCAGCTAAACAACAACTACAAGTTTACTGTGTATTGATAAATTTGCAATCTTCTTGCCAAATTGGTGATACATTTTCTCATTTAATTAGTAATATTTGAGAATACGAGCTGTTCCATCTTCTTTACAGACTTGGGCATAGCCAGTCTTGTCAATTGTAGCCATTTTAATGATTATGGTTTTAATTGAAATTTATTTTATGTTGGCCATCTTTTTTCATGTACTCATTGGTTAGTTAACACTAATTTATTTAATACAGAGATATTCAGATTTCATTTTTTTTGATATCAATTTTGACAAGATATATTTCAAAAATGTTTATTTTATTGGAAGTGTCAAAATTGTCATGAATTTATTTATAATTTTTATTATTCTTTAATAATTTAATTTCCCTTAGAATTACTGCTGATAAAAAAAAGAAAAAAGAAAAGAATTAGTGCTGATAATTTCATCCACTTTGAAACTGATGATTTGTGTTCTCTCTCATTTTTACTTGATCGTTTAACTTAGGGGCTTTTAACTTTTGTGGCTTTTTAAAAATATAAGCTTGTTGCTTTGCTAAAATAGAAGAGTTTTCATTTTACATTTTGTTGAATTTCTACAATTAATTTTGCTATTTCATTGCTTTTGTTTTTTGAGTTTACTTTGCTCTTACTTTTCTGGCCTAATATGGTGATGAAACAGAGCAGGACACTCTAGTCTTTGCCCCATACTCCCTCCATGTTCTCAGACTGCTCTTTTATCTGTGGAAAAAAATTAGCCAAAGAATAAGTTTAACCAGAGAAGTGAAAAAATGGAGAAACAAAGGAAAACAATGAAAGGAGACCAAGTAATAATAATGTAGTCATTAAGGTTAGTAAAGGACTTTTAGTTCCTTCTCGAGGGCTACAGATAATATTCTGAGCCATGTCCTGCGAGCTGTCTTATATATACTGAAATCCTTAATAGGTGGAAGAAACTAACTATATGATGAACAGACTGTAGCCGTGACATTGTTGTTGTTGTTCAGTCACCCAGTATTTCTGACTCTGTGTGCCCTCGTGGCCACAGCACACCAGGCCACCCTGTCACTCCCAAACTCCTAAAGGCTGCCCAAGTTCATGTCTATTGCATCAGTGACACCATCCAGCCATCTCATCCTCTGATGCCCTCTTCTCCTTCTGCTCTCAATCTTTCCCAGCATCAGGACTTTCCAAGGAGTTGTTTGTTCATGTCAAATGACCAAGATACTGGAGCTTCAGCATCAGTCTTTCCAGTGAATATTCAGGATTGATCTCCTTACTGTCCAGGGGACTTTCAGGAGTCTTCTCCAGCACCACAGTTCGAAGGCATACATTCTTTGGCACTCCGCCTTTTTTACAGTCCACCTCTCTCAACCGTACATGACCACTGGGAAGAATATAGCCTCAACTATATGGACCTTTGTCAGCATCATCTCTGCTTTTCAACACCCTGTCTAGATTTGTCATCGTTTTCCTGCCGAGAAGTAATTGTCTTCTGATTTCATGGTTGCAGCCACCATCGGCAGTGATTTAGAGCCCAAGAAGAGGAAACATGTCACTACTTCCACCTTTTCCCCTTTTATTTGCCATGAAGTAATGGGGCCAGATGCCATGATCTTAGTTTTTGTTTGTTTGTTTTTAATATTTAGTTTTAAGCTGGCTCTTTCACTCTCCTCCTTCACCCTCATCAAGAGGTTCTTCAGTTCCTCCTCATTTTCTGCCATTAGAGTGAAATCATTCACATATGTGAGGTTGTTGATGTTTCTCCCAGCTCCTTGATTGCAACTTGTAATTTATCCAGCCTGGCATTTCTCATGATGTGCTCAGCATGTAAGTTAAATAAGCAGAGTGACAGCAGACAGTCCCGTTGTACTCCTTTCTCAATCTTGTATGAATCCGTTGTTCCATACAGGGTTCTAACTGTTGCTTCTTGACCCACATACAGGTTTCTCAAGAGACAGGTAAGATGGTCTGGTATTCCCATCTCAAAGAGTTTTCCACAGTTTGTTATGATCCACACAGTCAAAGGCTTTAGTGTATGAAATAGAGTTGATTCATCCCTGAAATTCCCTTTCTTTCTCTATGATCCAGTGAATGCTGGCAATTTGATCTCTGGTTCCTCTGCCTTTTCTAAACCATGACATATTCCGCCACAATTCCAAGAACTGACCTCAAGGAAATGGGAACAAACTGACCCTGGAACTGAAGATAAACTGTACTTAAAGTCACCAAAATGACAATGGTCAGAACAATGATGACCAATTTCAGGATGACTATCAGAGCTGACTGTGTTGTTTCTGGATGTAGGTCCGTCTGTCTGTCCATAGAATGCTTGCCACTCGATTGTTGTGGGGAGGGGGTTAGTCATCCTTTGAATAGGCACCCATCCTTCTCCCCACCCCAGTTGCCAGTATCCAAAATAAAGTGAACTTTCTTTTCCACCAACCTGGACTTATTAGTGGCTTTTGAGCTAGCAGTTAGTCTTTACTTCAGTAACTGTGGAACCTTGGGTCATTGGTTATAGACATTCTTTTCTAAATAAGCTATACTTTTTCCTACAAGAACTGCATTAATACTATATTAGAAGTTTTGCATGCATTTTTTAATTAATTGATTAACTTTTTAATTGAAGATAATTGCTTTTCTGAATTTTGTTGTCTTCTGTCAAATCTCAACATGAATCAGCCATAGGTATACATATATCCCCTCCCTTGTGAAACTCCCTCCCATCTCCCTCCACATTCCACCCCTCTGGTTTGATACAGAGGCCCAGTTTGAGTTTCGTGAGCCATATAGCAAATTGCTGTTGACTATCTGTGTTACATATGGTAATGTAAGTTTCCATGTTACTCTTTCCATACATCCCACCCTCTCCTTCCCTCTCCCCATATCCATAAGTCTATTCTCTATGTCTGTTTCTCCATTGTTCCCTGTAAATAAATTCTTCAGTACCATTTTTCTAGATTCCGTATATATGTGTTAGAATAAGGTATTTCTCTTTCTCTTTCTGATTTACTTCACTCTGTATAATAAGTTCTAGGTTCATCCACCTCATCAGGACTGACTCAAATGTGTTCATGGCTGAGTAATATTCCATTGTGTATCTCTATCCATTCATGTGCCGATGGACATCTAAGTTGCTTTCATGTTCTAGCTTTTGTAAATAGAGCTGCAACGAACAATGGGATACACGTGTCTGTTTCAATTTTGGTTTCCTTAGGGTATATTCTTAGGAGTGAGATTGCTGGGTCATATGGTGGTTTTATTCCTAGTTTTTTTAAGGAATCTCCATACCGTCTTCCATAGTGGCTTTATCAATCTACATTCCCACCAACAGTGCAAGAGCTTTCCCTTTTCTCCACACCTTCTCCAGCATTTATTGTTTGTAGACTTTTTTATGATGGCCACTCTGACTGGTGTGAGGTGATATTTCATTGTAGTTTTGATTTGTCTTTCTCTAATATGAGTGATGTTGAACATCTTATCATGTGTTTGTTAGCCATCTGTATGTCTTCATTGGAGTAATGTCTGTTTAGGTCTTTTCCCCACTTTTTGATTGGATTGTTTGTTTTCTGGTATTGAGTTTTATGAACTGCTTGTATTTTTGGAAATTAATCCTTTGTCAGTTGTTTCACTTGCTATTATTTTCTCCCATTCTGAGGATTGTCCTTTCACCTTGCTTATAGCTTCCTTTGCTGGGCAAAAGCTTTTTTATTTTGATTTTTATTTCCATTACTCAAGGAGGTGAGTCATAGAGGACCTTGCTTTGACATGTGTCATTGAGTGTTTTGCCTATGTTTTCCTCTATGAGTTTTATAGCTTTTGGTCTTACATTTATGTCTTTAATCCATTTGAGTTTATCTTTGTGTATGGTGTTAGGGAGTGATCTAATTTCATTATTTTACACTTAGCTGTCCAGTTTTCACAGCACCATTTATTGAAGAGGCTATCTTTGCCCCATTGTATATTCTTGCCTCTTTTGTCAAAAATAAGGAATCCACAGGTGCATGGGTTTTATCTTGTTACATTGGTCTATATTTCTGTTTTGGTGCCAGTTTCATACTTTCTTGATGACTGTAGCTTTATAATATAATCTGAAGTCAGGAAGGTTGATTCCTCCAGTTGCATTCTTCTTTCTCAAGACTGCTTTCTCTATTCAGGGTCTTTTTAGTTTACATATGAATTGTGAAGCTTTTTGTTCTAGTTCTGTGAAAAATGCCATTGGCAATTTGATAGGTATTGTATTGAATCTGTAGATTGAGTTTGTTAGTACAGTCATTTTCACAATATTGATTCTTCCTATCCAGGAACATGGAATATCTATCTGTTTATATCATCTTTGATTTCTTTCATCAGTGTCTTATAATGTTCTGTGTACTTTTTTTTTTTTTGTCTTCTTAGGTAAGTTTATTCCTGGACATTTTATTGTTTTTGTTTCAATGATAAATGGAATTTATTCCTTAATTTCTCTTTCTGATTTTCATTATTAGTATATGGAAATGAAAGTGATTTGTGTGTATTGATTTTGTATCCTGCAACTTTGCTAAATTCACTAATTAGCTCTAGTAATTTTCTGATACTATCTTTATGGTTTTCTGTGTACAGTATCATGTCATCTGAAAACACTGAGAGCTTTACTTCTCTTCCGATCACGATTCCTTGTATTTCTTTTTCTTCTGTGATTCCTGTAGTTTGGACTTCTGGAACTGTGCTGAATAATAGCGGTAAAAGTGGACAACCCTTGTCTTGTTCCTGGTCTTAGGAGGGAGGCTTTCAGTTTTTACCATTAAGAATAATGTTTTCTGTAGGCTTATCATATATGGCCTTTACTATGTTGAGGTAGGTTCCTTATATGCTCATTTTTTGAAGAGTTTGAATCATAAACAGATGCTGAATTTTGTCAAAGGCTTTTTCTCATCTATTGAGATTATTATATGGTTTTTACCTTTCAATTTCTTAAATGGTGTATCACATTGATTGATTTGTGTATATTGAAGAATCCTTGCATCCCTGTAATAAACCCAACTCGATCATGGTATATGAGCTTTTTGATGTGTTGCTGAATTCTGTTTACTAAAATTTTATTGAGGATTTTTGCACCTATGTTCATCAGCGATATTGGCCTGTGGTTTTATTTCTTTGTGTTGTTTTTGTCTGATTTTTGTATCAGGATGATGGTGGCCTCATAGAATAAGGTTGGAAGTGATCTTTCCTCTGCAATTTTTTGAAAGAGTTTTAGAAGGATAGGTATTAGCTCTTCTCTAAATGTTTGATAAAATTCTCCTATGAAGCCATCTGGTCCTGGGCTTTTGTTTTTTGGAGATTTTTTTTTTTTTTTTTTTATCACAGCTTCAATTTCAGTGCTTGTAATTGGGTTGTTCAAAATTTCTATTTCTGAACCAGTCTTGGAAGATTGAACTTTTCTAAGAATCTGTCCTCTTCTTTCAGATTATCCATTTTATTGCCATATAGTTGTTCATAATAATCTCTTATAATCCTTTATATTTCTACACTGTCTGTTGTAACCTCTCTTTTTTCATTTATAATTTTGTTGATTTGATTCTCTCTTTTCTTCTTGATGAGTCTGGCTAAAGGTTCATCAATTTTGTTTATCTTCTCAAAAAACCAGGTTTTAGTTTTATTAATCTTTACTCATGTTCTTTCATTTCTTTTTCACTTATTTCTGCTTAGATGTTTATGATTTCTTTCCTTCTACTAATCTTGGGCTTTTTGTTATTGTTGTTTTTCTTCTTCTTCTTCTTTATCCAGTTGTTTTAGGTATAAAATTATCTTGTTTGTTCAATGATTTTCTTGTTTCTTGAGGCAGGATTATATTGCTATAAACTTCCATCTTGGAGCTGCTTTTGCTGAATCCCATAGATTTTGAGTTGTCGTGTTTTCATTGTCATTCATTTCTAGATTTTATTTTTTAATTTCCCTTTTGATTTCTTCAGTAACCAGTTGGTTATTTAGAAAAGTATTGTTTAATCTTCATGTGTTTGTGTTTCTTAGAGTTTTTTTTTTTTTTTTTTCCTTGTAATCAATATCTAGTCTTACAACATCATGGTTGGAAAAAATACTTGATATGATTTCAATTTTCTTAAGTTTACTGAGCTTTGATTTGTGACTCAAGATGTGGTCTAGCCTAGAGAATGTTCCATGTGCACTTGAGAAGAAGGTGTATTTTTCTGCATTTGGGTGGAATGTCCTGATGATATCAAAGAGATCCTTCTCAACTAATATATCACTTAAAACTTGTGTTTCCTTACTAATTTTCTGTTTTGATGATCTGTCCATTGGTTTGAATGGGGTGTTAAAGTCTCCTACTATTTTTGTGTTACTGTAAATTTCTCCTTTCAAGTCTGTTAGTGTTTGTCTTATGTATTGAGATGCTCCTATGTTGGGTGTATAGATATCTACAATTGTTATGTCTTCCTCTTGGATTTATCCCTTGATCATTATGTAGTATCATTCCTTATCTCTTGTAATATTATTTATTTTAAGGTCTATTTTGTCGGATATGAGGATTGCTACTCCAGTTTTTTTTTTTTTTTTTTTTTTTCCTTTTTCAACGAATATATTTTCCCATCCTCTCCCTTTCAGTCTATATGTGTCTTTAGGTCTGAATTGGCTTTCTTGTATACAGCATATACATGGGTCTTGTTTTTGCATCCATTCAGTCAGTCTGTGTCTTTTGGTTGGACCATTTAATCCATTTAGATTTAAAGTAATGATTGATATGCATGTTTCTATTGCCACTTTCTTAATTGTTTGGAGTTGATTTTGTAGATCTCTTCTCTTCTCTTGTATCTCTTGATTATGTAAGTCCCTTTAATATTTGTTGTAAAACTGGTTTGGTGGTACACAGTTGTCTTAACTTTTGCTTGGCTGAATTTTTTTTTTTTTTTTTTAATTTTTCCATCAATTTTTAATGAGATCCTTGCCAGGTACAGTAATCTTGGTTGTAGGTTTTTCCCTTTCAGTACTTTAAATATATCCTGCCATTCCTTTCTGGACTGCTGAGTTTTTGCTGAAAGATCAGTTGTTAAGAGTATGAGGTTTTTGTTGCATGTTACTTGCAGTCTTGTATGTTACTTGTTGCTTTTCCAATGCTGCTTTTAACATTCTTTCTCTGTGTTTAGTCTTTGTTATTTGATTAGTATACGTCTTGTTGTGTTTCTCCTTGGGTTTATCCTGTATGGGACTCTTTATGCCTCTTGGGCTTGATTGACTATTTCCTTTTCCATGTTGGGGAAATTTTCAAATATAATCTTTTCAAAATTTTTCTCATACCCTTTCTTTTTCTCTTCTGTGACCCCTATAATTCAAATGTTGGTGCATTTGATATTTTCTCAGAGGTCTCTGAGAGTATCCTCAGTTCTTTTCATCCTTTTTACTTAATTCTGCTCTTCAAAAGTTATTGCCACCATTTTATCTTCCAGCTCACTGATTCCTTCTTCTCCTTCAGATATAATGCTATTGATTCCATCTACAGATTTTTTTTTTTTTTTAAATTTCAGTAATTTTGTTGTTGGCCTCTGTATTTTTATTTTTTAAATTCTTCTAGGTCTTTGTTAATTGATTCTTGCATTTTCTCCATTTTGTTTTCAAGGTTTTTGATCATCTTTGCTATTGTTATTCTGAGTTCTTTTTCAGGTAGTTTGCCTATTTCCTCTTCATTTATTTGGACGTCTGTGTTTCTAGTTTGTTCCTTCATTTGTGTAGTATTTCTCTGCTTTTTCATTGTATATAGATTAACTTATTGTGTTTGAGGTCTTTTTTTCCCAGGCTTTAACGTTGAATTCTTTTTTCCTTTTTGTTTCTTCCCTCCTTAGTTTGGTCCAGTGGTTTGTGTAAGCTTTGTATACGGTGGGATTTGTGCTGAGTTTGTTGTTGTTGTTGTTTGTTTGTTTGTTTGTTTGTTTTCCCTCTGATTGGCAAGGTTGAGTGAGGTGGTAATCCTGACTGCTGTTAATTGGGTTTGCATTTTTGTTTTGTTTGTTGTTTAGATGAGGTGTCCTGTACAGGATGCTACTGGTGGTTTGGTGATGACAGGTCTTGCATTCAAGTGATTTCCTTTGTGTGAGTTCTCACTATTTGATACTCCTTAGGATTAGTTCTCTGGTAGTCTAGGGTCTTGGAGTCTGTACTCCCAATCCAAAGGCCCAGGGCTAGATATTTGGACAGAAATGAAAACTCCACAAGTGGTTTGTTGTGGCATTATGTGAAATTAAAGCAAATATCTAAAATGAGGAATCAAAGAGGAACCCGAGACAAATGGCAGTTACAAAAACAGGCAAGTAATAATTAAAATAATGGAATAATTACATAAAGATAAAAACCCATAAGCCAAGTCAAAGCTGTCCAACAAAAATAAAGTACATTGCATTACCCCAATGAAAAAGGAAAAAAAAAATTAATATTGACCAGTTAAGAACAAAAATAAATAAAGCACAAACTGGAAAACAAAATGGTGTGGTGAATAGAGCAATGAAAACAATACTAAAAAAAAAAAAAAAATTGAGACGAACAGAAAGAAAGAAATGAAATAATAGATATGCATCTTTAAATAGAGGTACGTGAAGATTTATATACATTAAAAATTAACCACAATGGGCAGAGAACATTAGGAAAGGTTAAAAAAAAAAGAGTAAATGTAGAAAAATTATGATAGATTTAAAAATTAAAACTATAAAAAAGAGAAGAGAAAAAAAGAGGCAGAAAGAAAGAAAAAAAAAAAAAAAGAAAAGAAAGGAAAACTCCACAGAACTGAAAATGCCCAACGTAGAGGCAGATGTTTTTAACAATAAAAAATGTGACTGAATATACACATATACAAATACACCCATAAGTAAAATCAAAACAGTCCAAACAAAATAAAGTACAATAGATTGATCCAGTGAACAAAGAAAACCAAAAATTATATCTACCAGTTAAGAACAAAGAGAACTAAAGCACAAACTGGAAAACAAGACTAAAGCAAGGTGCCAATTGGAGAATAAAGCAATGAAAATAAAACTAACAAATATATTGAGAGGAAAGGAAAGACAGAAAAGAAAGAAAGAATAGATAGTCAAAGTTACATAGAGATAGATAAAGAAGATTTATATACATTAAAATTTAACTGTAAGGGGGAAAGAACAGTAGGAAAAGCCAATAACAGAATAAATGTAGAAAAAGTAATAATAGGTTTAAAAAACTGCAAATTAAAATTGAAGAAAAAGAAAAAAAGGAAAACTCCACAGAACTGCAAAAGCCCAAGTAGAGACAGAGGTTTATTACAATAAAACATGTGCCTGAGGGGAAAAAAAGATCAACACTTAATCATATTTCATCAAGTCAGTTCAATCGCTCAGTCGTGTCCGACTCTTTGCGACCCCATAAAGCGCAGCATGCCAGGCCTCCCTGTCCATCACAAACTCCCAGAGTTTACTCAAACTCATGCCCATCGAGTCGGTGACGCCATCCAGCCATCTTATCCTCTGTCGTCCCCTTCTCCTCCTGCGCCCAATCCCTCCCAGCATCAGGGTGTTTTCCAACGAGTCAACTATTCGCATGAGATGGCCAAAGTATTAGAGTTTCAGCTTCAGCATCAGTCCTTCCAATGAACACCCAGGACTGATCTCCTTTAGGATGGACTGGTTGAATCTCCTTGCAGTCCAAGGGACTCTCAAGAGTCTTCTCCAACACCATAGTTCAAAAGCATCAATTTTTCGGCACTCAGCTTTCTTCACAGTCCAACTCTCACATCCACACATGACCACTGGAAAAGTCATAGCCTTGGCCAGACAGACCTTTGTTGGCAATGTAATGTCTCTTCTTTGTAATATGCTATCTAGGTTGGTCATAACTTTCCTTCCAAGGAGTAAGTGTCTTTTAATTTCATGGCTGCAGTCACCATCTGCAGTGATTTTGGAGGCACCCCCCCAAAAAAAAAAAATAAAGTCTGAAACTGTTTCCACTGTCTCCCCATCTATTTCCCATGAGGTGATAACACCAGATGCCATGATCTTAGTTTTCTGAATGTTAAGCTTTAAGCCAACTTTTTCACTCTCCTTTTTCACTTTCATCAAGAGGCTTTTTAGTTCCTCTTCACTTTCTGCGATAAGGGTGGTGTCATCTGCATATCTGAGGTTATTGATATTTCTCCCAGCAATCCTGATTCCAGCTTGTGCTTCTTCCAGCACAGCGTTTCTCATGATGTACTCTGCATATAAGTTAAATAAGCAGGGTGACAATATACAGCCTTGACATACTCCTTTTCCTATTTGGAACCAGTCTGTTGTTTCATGTCCAGTTCTAACTGTTGCTTCCTGACTTGCATACAGGTTTCTGGAGGCAGGTCAGGTGGTCTGGTGTTCCCATCTCTTTCAGAATTTTCCACAGTTTATTGTGATCCACACAGTCGAAGGCTTTGGCATAGTCAATAGGGCAGAAATATATGTTTTTCTAGAACCTTCATGCTTTTACGATGATCCAGCAGATATTGGCAATTTGATCTCTCGTTCCTCTGCCTTTTCTAAAACCAGCTTGAACATCTGGAAGTTCTTGGTTCACGTATTGCTGAAGCCTGGCTTGGAGAATTTTGAGCATTACTTTACTAGCGTCTGAGATGAGTGCAATTTTGCGGTAGTTTGAGCATTCTTTGGGATTGTCTTTCTTAGGCATTGGAATGAAAACTACCTTTTCCAGTCCTGTGGTCACTGCTGAGTTTTCCAAATTTGCTGGCATATTAAGTGCAGCACTTTCACAGCGTCATCTTTCAGGGTTTGAAATAGCTCAACTGGAATTCCATCACATCCACAAGCTTTGTTCGTAGTCATGCTTTCTAAGGCCCACTTTACTTCACATTCCAGGATGTGTGGCTCTACGTGTGATCACACCATTGTGTTTATCTGTGTCATGAAGAGCTTTTTTGTACAGTTCTGTGTATTCTTGCCACCTCTTCTTAATATCTTCTGCTTCTGTTAGGTCCATACCATTTTTGTCCTTTATTGAGCCCATTTTTGCATGAAATATTCCCTTGGTATCTCTAATTTTCTTTAAGAGATCTCTAGACTTTCCCATTCTGTTGTTTTCCTCTATTTCTTTGCACTGATCACTGAGGAAGACTTTCTTATCTCTCCTTGCTATTCTTTGGAACTCTGCATTAAATGGGAATATCTTTCCTTTTCTCCTTTGCTTTTCACTTCTCTTCTTTTCACAGCTATTTGTAAGGCCTCCTCAGACAACCATTTTGCCTTTTTGCATTTCTTTTCCATGGGAATGGTCTTGATCCCTGTCTCCTGTACACTGTCAGGAACCTCCATCCATAGTTCATCAGGCTCTCTGTCTATCAGATCTAGTCCCTTAAATCTATTTCTCACTTTCACTGTATAGTCATAAGGGATTTGATTCAGGTCATACCTGAATGGTCTAGTGGTTATCCCTACTTTCTTCAGCTTAAGTCTGAATTTGTCAATAAGGAGTTCATGATCTGAGCCACAGTCAGCTCCCAGTCTTGTTTTTGCTGACTATATAGAGCTTCTCCATCTTTGGCTGCAAAGAATATAATCAATCTGATTTTGGTGTTGACCATCTGGTGATGTCCATGTGTAGCGTCTTCTCTCATAATGCCAATTAAAATGACAACTCCAATGGGGTGGGGGGGGGGGAGACCAAAATAATCCACAGAACAAGTCATAACATAAGAATAATAAATGTTTTTCTTGAGTCACTGCTGTCTGTGTCTTTTCTGTGGCTGGGGATCACAGTTCACCTAACCTCTCTAGGTTGCCCTCCAACACTGGAGGACTTTTGGACCTGCTGTAGGGGCAACTCTGATTCTAATCTGGATGTACTCTTATGTGTTCTTGCCTCCAATATACACAGCTGTCAGAACTAGTGTGTTTTCTCTTGTGGGAGCTCTCAGTATCCTTTTATATATTCCATAGACACAGAGTCTGCCTAGTTGATCCTGTGGATTTAATTCCCAGCTTGTACAGTTGGTGGGAAGGTTTTGGGTCTTCTTCCTTAGCCACACTGCCCCTGGGTTTCAATTGTAGTTTTATTTCCACCTCTGCATGTGGGGTCGTCCACTGGAGTTTGCTCCTGTGGCTGCCCTGCAAGACTTGGGTTTGCTCCTGTGAGGTCCTGGTATGGAGGTGGTGCACTTGCTTGAGTTGCAGGATTTCTGGCAGCACCAGGTACTCGGAGGGTTGAGTGTGGCACAGCTTCTCGGCTTGTGGGGACACTGGCGGTGCCAAGTGTGCAGGGACATGGGCTGCCTCTGCTGTAGAAGTTATGGCCATATCAGTGTCTTTTTTTGAGCCTCTTGTAGCTGGCGATCAGAAGGCCTCTTTGGCCAGTCTTTCTATATATCTCTGCCTGTCCAGACACTTAGAGGGCTCCCTTGCCTGGCATCCTTCTCTGTTGCTCAGCGTGTCAGGCACATAGAGGGGCCATCCTAGCTGGGGTTCTACTCTATATTTCAGTGCATCAGGAGTTTGATGGGCCAGCCTCCCTTGTTCATCTGTTGATGCTGGGTGTGGGGATAGAGAGGCTGTGGTGATGGCTCCACCCCCTACACGTGACTCAGCAGTAACACCTTGTTTCCATGGCTGCCCAGGTTTCCTCCACAGGCATTTCCACCACGATCTCCTCCCTTACGTCCCCTCAGTCCGTCTTTCCACAGTCATCAGCAGCACTTACCCTGGGATTACTCCACAATCCCTAAACTCCAGCTCCCAGCCACTGTGCCTTCCAGGAAACCTGCATCCCTGCCTGGGGTATGTGGCTGTGGCAAGGACTGTCTGATTCTCATTCCATTTAGGCTGCCACAGATCAGCTGTTTCACTCTCAGCCTCAAATGCTTATCCTCTGACTCAGACAATTTCCCCAATGTGGGGACTGCACCCCTGCTTCAGTTCCCCCACCCATGAGGGCAGGTCCAGTCCTAGTAACACTCTTGTCTTTTCCCCTAGTTCCTTCATTCTACCGAGTTTTGTGTGGTTCTATATGTTATTTTCCACTGATCAGGTACTCCTGTCCTCTCTCAGCTGGTGTTCTGCGTGCACTTCTGTGTCTGAAGGTGTATTCCTGATGTATCCCTGGAGAGAGATGTACTCCATATCCACCTACTCCTCTGCCATCTTGTTCTCTGGCTACATGTATTTTTTGTTATTACTGATTTCATTTTTGAAAAAAAATATTTACCTTGTAATTTCATCTTTAACGTGTGGATTATTAGTAGCTTCTTCTGTAATTTAGAGTGTTTCAAGATATTTTATTATCATTTATTTCTAATTTAATTATATTTTGGATCATTATCAATCATTTTATATATATTGAGGCTATTTTTGTGCAGAATATGTTCTTCTTCATTAACTACACTGTGTTCACTTGAAGAGTGGATATGCTATCATTGTTAGACGTATTGCTTCTTAGATAGCAATTAGATCAAGGTTGCTAATATTATTGCTCTCATACCCTTTATCTTTACTAACTTCTTATCCAGTTAGTTTATCAATTGCTGAGACAAAACGTTAAATTCTGCCATGTTTGTAGAATTATTCATTTCTTAAGTTCTTTCCAAGTTTTTCTTGTCTTGTATTTGGAATATGGATATTAGTGAATAGAATTACACAATTAACATGGCTTTCTGATGAACGAGTCCCCTGCTTTGCTATGAAATGCCCCTCAACTTTGAGTAATATCCTTCATCTAGTTATCTCTTTTTATCCAATATTAAAATACCACCCCAGGGCTTTTGTTTCAGTTCCAGTATGTAAAGTGCTGGGAAATCAACAATTTTATCATTAATACAGGAAAAATAAATTTTTAAAAAATCAGCTATTTTTCTTGAATCAATCATATAACTGTGGTCTCATGTCCAATTCTTTGTGACTATGTGGTATAGCCCACCAGGCTCCTCTACCCTTGAGGTTTCCCAGGCAAGAAAACTGGAGTGGCTTGACATGCCCTCCTCCAAGGAATGTTCTCCATCCAAGGATTGAACCCACATCTCTCATGTTTCCTGCATTTGCAGGTGGGGTCTTTGCCCCTAACACCACTTGGGAAGTCCTACTACCTTGAAATCTGAAACAAGACAAATCCAGACTCACAGCAAAGATCAGCTTATCTGGAACAGAACTTACTGGATCCATACATTGACAGGAACACGTAATGTGTAATTCTGATGAATATCTGGACTAATATGAGTGAGAAACTCTTGGTTGCTAAAATCTAAGTGGAACTCTAGCAACTCATGGGTTTTACCAAGTTCTCACATCAAAGATCCAAGAATAATTACCCTCATGGCTCTGGCAGGAAAACGGGAAAAGTAACTGCTGTGAAACATAATTAGAATACTCTCCGGAACAAAGTTTTGCTTTTCAGATGCCTTATTCCATCTAAAGGTAGGATATATTTTTCACTCAAGCTCCCTCTTCTTATTGTCTCTATTGAAGGGGAAACAAAAACCTTAGTAATATTCTTAAGTGTCATATTCTAGAGGTGCAGTCCCACTGAAAGCCTGGGATTTAATCATAGGATTATAGAAAAGTTTCCCTATCTGACATCTCATCAATACACAAAGTTCCCATGTAATAACAGTAAGCTATAGCTTAAAGAGCTACAGCACAGAGATTGTCTGGGTAGGACAGATTTATGAAGCCCAAAATCAAAACAGGAGGCAAAAATAATTGACAGTCAAGAAAATTAGAACATATAGCAGGTAAAGCTGCAGGAAATAGTAGACATAGCCTAATTCCTAGCCAGATTTACAAAAACCATATTCTAAAAACTTATTACTCAGTTTCTATTACCTAATGCATTGCTTTTCTATTTCATCAAAAAATCATAAAGCATATGAAATATGAGAAAAGAAGAAAAATACAGTCTATAGAGACAAAGCAAGCATAGAAGTTACTCAGATGAAAAAATTGTTGGAATTATGAGACTAAGAATTTAAGGTAATTATGAATAATATATTAAAGCCTTTAATGAAAGAATAGAAATGCAAGTACAAATCAGTAATGAAAACAACAAGATGGAAACCATAAAAGTAAAAAAAAAAATTACAGAAATAAAAAACTTTGTAACAGTAACAAAAAATATCATTGATTTCAAAAAGCTGAATGTCATGTGTGTGCTCAGTCATGTCCAAACTCTGTGAGGTAACATGGACTGCAGCCTGCCAGTCTCCTCTGTCTAATGGATTTCCCAGGCAAGAATACTGGAATGGGTTGCCATTTCCTCCTCTAGGGAATCTAGAGGCTGAGGAAAGAATCAATTACCTTGAAGATAGATCAATGGAAACTTCTGAAACTTAAATACAAAGAGAAGAGGAAAAGAACAGAACAGTATAGTCAAGAAAAGTGGAATGTTTTAACAGCTGTATCATAAGTGAAATAGGAATATCAGAAAGAAAAGGAGAAAGTAAAGAAGTAAAGTTTGAACAAATAATGGTTGAGATCTTTTGCAAATTAATCACAAACACTAAACCACAGATCTCAGAGAATAAGAAAGGTAAAAAACAAAATTTCTATACCTAGGCATATCATGTACAAACTTAAAAAATAAAAATAAATAAATAAATAAAATCATGCAGAAGATGGAAGAAAAAAGCCTTACACATGAAGTTCAAGGATAAAAGTTACATCAGAAATTATGTAAGCAAGGAAAAGGTGAATACAATATCTGAAATTTCAGTTGATATTGGAATTCTGACCAGAAAGACTCAGAGAAAATAAATTTCTCTTATTTAAATCACCAAATCTGTGGGATTTTGTTATGGCATTCCCATCATACTAACACATTCCCCTTTCCATTAAATCTGTTAAACTCTTTCTCCCAGGAAACTGACAACTGTACACTAGAGCGTCTTCAAGACCTATTAGAAAGGATATACATTGTGGAAATTATGGGATACCATAAGTTAATTAGTTGAAAAAAGCATTCAACCTTTAAAATAGCAGGAATTTCAGCCCTTTCTGACTTTTTCTATGGCCTTTTGAGTTTGGCATTATCCAAAGTCATTCCTGTTATGGACATCCAAATGCCTCCCTCTACACTCTTATTGTAAGTTTGATACTAGTGTGGCTAATACACTAGTGTGAGTAATACTCAAGAACAAATGGGCAAGTGAGGAGACTGTGAATGAGGGGGGAAAAAAGCAATAAAAGCCATTGGCATCTCAAAAGAAAGGTATCAATAATCTATTACTACAGAACATATTGCCATAAAATTCAATGGCTTAAAATTAAAAAAGAAAGAAAGAAAGAAACCAACACTCATTATTTCATAGTCTCCATGGTTCAAAGGGCTTCCTGGTACCTCAGATGATAAAAATCAACCTGTAATCTGGGAAACCTGGGTTCGATCCCTGGGTTGGGAAGATCCCTTGGAGGAAGGCACAGCAACCCACTCCAGTATTCCTGCCTGGAGAATCCCCATAGATAGAGGAGCCTGGTGGGCTACAGTCTGTGGGATCACAAAGAGTCAGATACGACTGAGCGATTAAGCACAGCACGTGATTCAAGAATTCAGGTGCTACTTAGCTAGGTTCCTTGGTCTCAAGATTTTATAAGATAAAATCTACCAGTCTGCTTCATTTCAGTAAATGTCTCCTTCATGGTGAAAAATAAATAAAGACATTCTCAATCAAACATTTATGCCATTCATTCATCATCAACAAACCTGCCTTGCAGAAATGCTTTAAGAAGTTTTTCAGAAAGAAGGAAAAGGATAAAATATAGAATCTTAAACATACATAAAAATGGGAGAAAGAATGAGAGTAAATTTTTTTTTAAATTCTTACCTTTTATTGATTAAAAGATAATGAATTAAAGTATAAGTAACAGTGTTCTAGATGATGATAGCAAATGAATAAGTGAAGTGAATATCAGGAGTATTATAATGGATGAGGGAGATGAATTGTGTATAATCTGTTACAAACTATGTAAACTGCTCATAATGCATTATGCTGTTATTTGAAGGTGGAGTAGATTAGTTAAATGTATTAAAAACATTAAGATAGCCAGTAAAAAAAATATATATATATATATATATATTTTAAACATTTTGAAAGTAGAACTGATTTGGTAAAATGACAACAAAATGTAATCATTTAAAATGTGGCCTTATCTTGTAGCTCAGTTGGTAAAAAATCTGCCTGCAATGCAGGAGACCTGGGTTTGATACCTGGGTTGGGAAGATCCCCTGGAGAAGGGAAAGGCTACCCACTCCAGTATTCTAACCTGGAGAATTCCATGGATTGTATAGTTCATGGGGTCGCAAAGAGTCGGACACAACTGAACAACTTTCACTTACTCATATAAAATGCACCATTAAAACCATACGAAGAAAATATATGCATATAAGTACTGTATTGATCCATCTATTAATGGATTGAAGACATCAATATAAACTCATGTTTGTCATAATACAGAGATACATGATCACATATAGAAATACTTTCAGAAATGTGTATTTATGTGTGTGTATATATATCAAATCCCTTATGGCGATACAGTGGAAGTGAGAAATAGATTTAAGGGACTAGATCTGATAGAGTGCCTGATGAACTATGGACAGAGGTTCATAACATTGTACAGGAGATAGGAATCAAGACCATTCCCAAGAAAAAGAAATGCAAAAAAGCAAAATGACTGCCTGAGGAGGCCTTACAAATAGCTGTGAAAAGAAGGGAAGTGAAAAGCAAAGGAGAAAAGGAAAGATATATTCATTTAAATGCAGAGTTCCAAAGAATAGCAAGGAGAGATAAGAAAGCTTTCCTCAGTGATGAATGCAAAATAGAGGAAAACAATAGAATGGGAAAGACTAGAGATCTCTTCAAGAAAATTAGAGATATCAAGGGAACATTTCATGCAAAAATGGGCTCAATAAAGCACAGAAATAGTATGGACCTAACAGAAGCAGAAGATGTTAAGAAGAGGTGGCGAGTATTCACAGAAGAACTGTACAATAAAGATCTTCATGACCCAGATAATCATGATGGTGTGATCACTCACCTAGAGCCAGACACCCTGGAATGTGAAATCAAGTGGGCCTTAGGAAGCATCACTACGAACAAAGCTAGCTGAGGTGATAGGATTATGATGCTGTGAAAGTGCTCCACTCAATATGCCAGCAAATTTGGAAAACTCAGCAGTGGCCACAGGACTGGAAAATGTCAGTTTTCATTCCAATCCCAAAGAAAGGCAATGACAGAGAGTGCTCAAACTACCACACAATTGCACTCATCTCACACGCTAGTAAATTAATGCTCAAAATTCTCCAAGCCAGGCTTCAGCAATATGTGAACCGTGAACTTCCAGATGTTCAAGCTGGTTTTAGAAAAGGCAGAGGAATGAGAGATCAAATTGCCAATATCTGCTGGATCATCGAAAAAGCAAGAGAGTTCTAGAAAAACATCTATTTCTGCTTTATTCACTATGCCAAAGCCTTTGACTTGTGGATCACAATAAACTATAGTAAATTCTGAAAGAGATGGGAAGACTAGACCACCTGACCTGCCTCTTGAGAAGCCTGTATGCAAGTCAGGAAGCAACAGTTAGAACTGGACATGGAACAACAGACTGGTTCCAAATAGGAAAAGGAGTATGTCAAGGCTGTATATTGTCACCCTGATTATTTACCTTATATGTAGAGTACATCATGAGAAACGCTGTGCTGGAGGAAGCACAAGCTGGAATCAAGATTACGGGGAGAAATATCAATAACCTCAGATATGCAGATGACACCACCCTTATGGCAGAATGTGAAGAAGTAACCGTGAAGCACTTACTAATGTGAAGCAGACATAACATAAGCAAGCAGAGCACAGCCTATGTCCTGGACGACACAACAGCCGCAGCGGTATTCACGCTATATTCTCTCCTCTCATGGCTGAGCCAAGGTACACGACCGTGACACAGCAGCTATCCCCACCTCGTTATAGGTGGGGCTCACGTATCTGCATACAGTAACCCGTGACCAAGCGAGTACATTGTGACACACATGTACGGTGGTATAACTGATCTCAGCTGTTATATAATCTGTATTTACAAAATGTAGGGCGAGAGAATTTGAACAGGTCGTCTTGGCTAATTTGCTCTCTCCCCACACTCCACCCCTTCAGGGTCTGTCACCTCACCTTCTGTGCACAGTCCACTTTCCGTCATATTTCCTTGGTGAGTAGCACTGACCCTCAGTTTACATCTTACCACAACAGTAGACAAAACAAACTGTTCAATCCCCAGTGCATAGCAAAACACGATGTTAGGTCTCCCGGGGAACTCATGTTGCCATCAGTGACCTCATGGGGCAAAGAGAACCACCTACTGCATGTGGAGTGCCTTATCCTCCATGGCCAACTCCAGTCCACCATCTGTCCTTGTGAGATTTCAGGAAAGCCTCCACAGGGGCAACAGCAGCCATAACAGTCTTCTTTCCTGGCTAATGCAGAGGCCGTAGCAGTATTCATGCTCTATTCTCTCTTCTCATGACTGACCCAATGGACACAGCCATGACCCAGCAGGAATTCCCACTGCTTTATAGGTGGAGTTCACATACCTGCACATAGTAACGTGTGACCAAGCGAGGATCTCCTGACACACATGCACCGTGCTATAAATGATGTCAGCTGTAACATAATCACTATTTACAAAACGTTCAGGGAGGGATGCTCTTGGCTAATTTGCCCTTTCCCCACAGTCATGAAAAACAAAGAAAGTCTGAAAAACCATCCCGGTCATGAGGAGCCCAAGGAGTTTTCTCACTAGCAGTAATGTGATGCCTTGAATGGGATTCTAGAACAGTAAAATGCACTAGGCTAGAAAGCTAAGGAAATATGATTAAATCATTTTTGAAAAATTAAATGTGTTAATATAGATCCATCAATTATGACAAATTTACCACACTAAAATAAGATGTTAATGATAGAGGAAACTGGTTTGGAATGTTTGAAAACTCTGTACTACTTTTGCAAATTTTCTGTAAATCTGAAACTATTCTAATATTAAACTTAAAACTCCAGATTTTTGTATTTACTTCGTGTATGGTAAAAGCTTTTATTCATTTACTTTTAAATCTTTGCATTTAGCTGGTATTTCTTATAAGAAGGACATGGTAGGATTTTGCTTTATTTTTTGCTACTCATAAATTTTTGCCTTTTAAGTACAGTGTTTAGATTTATCTTGTCCAATATTTGAGCTATTAGCTACACATGCATGTATGCTCAGTCCAAACAGTTATGTTCAGTTCTTTGCAATTGTATGGACTGTTGCCCACCAACAGTCCCACGGATAGAGGACATGGGATTCTCCAGGCAAGAATACTAGAGTGGGTTGCTATAATCTCCTGCAGGGGATCTTCCCATCCCAGGGACTGAACCCGCGTCTTCTGTGTTTCCTCCATTGCAAGCAGATTCTCTACCATGGAGACACCTCGGAAGTCCTACTAGCTACACATGTCTATTTAAATGCATTAATAAAATTAAATAAATTTTTAAAAATTAGTTTCTCAGTCTCACTAGGTAGATTTAATGTAAGTGATAACTCTGTACACTGACAACTTCACCAGGTATTATACAATTTTTCAGCAGTGATATATATATTTTATAAAGCTTAAAATAATAATATGATTCTTTATATTTACTATATTGACATTTATATCACTTTTCTCAAATTAATAAAGATATTTTTCCTTTTAACATTCCTTCAGCCTCAAAATCTTATAGCATTTTAATTGTAGAATTATTTGATGGACTATTTTCTTTCTTTTTTATTGAAATATAGTTGATTTATACTATTGTACTAGTTCAGATGTAAAGCAATAGTGATTTAAGATTTTTATACATTATGAAATACATTATATAAATACATTATGGGCTACTCTAAGTCCAGTTATCACTTGTCTCCACATAATATTGTTTCAACATTATTGACTATATTCCTTGTGCTTTACATTACAACTTTATGATATTTATTTTATAAATGAAAGTTTGTACTCTTGATCTCCTTCACCTATTTTTTTCTTCTTTTTTCTTTCTCTCTCGCTTGCTCTCTGTGTTTTTTTTCTCCCTGCTATCTTTTGTACTTGATGCTTAATGATGAGAAAACAGTTCATTCAAATAGTTGTTTCCTTAAATGTAACATTACATATTTTTCAGAACAGTTTGTTTTTTTTTTTATCTTTGATTTCCAGAAATTTGAATTATGATAGCGGTATTTGGCCTCACACCGTTTAAAGTGTTCTATACAAAACAGCCACCACAAGAACAGACTGTAGAGTTCATTATGGTTTTGGATAATAGCCATTTCTCAATTATATTAATGAAAAATATTCGTTAAATGTCCAGAGATGTAGCCAAAAGCATATGGTGATTTGCCAATTAAAGTTATGCTTAAAAAATAGTGAAAAATAATTCTGACTTACAAGAAATAAAAACTTTCAATCAAAAATGTATCTTGAATTTAAATCCTCCCATCATATGCCAAGAAAAAAAAAGAAAAAAATTAGGGAAATGCTATGCACAGCCATATGTACTTTTTTAGTTCCTAATTTGACAGTTAGTATGTGCATTATTATGGATTTATATTTTGTCTAGCATAGGCTTTTGTCTAGTATTTACACAGAAACACACTTACAGAAATAGATGGCTGTTTATATAATGTTAATGAATGTCTTTTAAAGATGCCTGATATCATTTAAATTTGAGATAATAAATTATAAATAAATTTCAAAGGCTAACTAGAACAAAGAAATGGTATTAATATATATATATTTCTGAGTAATATGATTTGCTTTTATTTTCTTGCTTTGTATCTATGTTCAAATATAAACATTCATTAATATATGCATATATTAACTTACTGTCAAATTAGAAACTAAAAATGTACATATGGCTATATACAATAATATTCATTTGAATAATTAAAAAATTGAACACATCTTCCTCCTTTTTTGATTATGGTGTGAGAATGTATTCCTTTTTTTGTCATATGCATTACTTTGCATTATCTAAGTTATAAGTTCCTACAGGTCAAAAGTTGTCTTAGTTTCTTGAATTGAAATGATTCAAGGAAATCCAGTCAAATAGATAGATTTAAGTTTAGATTATTGCAAAGCTTTCAGATTATTAAAAAATAAATAGCTAGAAGAAAACAGTAATTAAAGTTTTCTAAAATGATGGTTTTGCAGTCCCTGATTTACAAAAGTCTCTTCTGTAAGTAATAACTGGTTTTCATGAGTGTATCTCAAAGAAACATCGAGTTCTTTGTTTGTTTGCTTCTGTGATTCTTCATACATTTTGATGTAGGCTCCCCAGAGCAGGAAAATGTTCCTGAAGTACTTTTTACAGGGGGCATTTCATCATAGACAAGTTTTGGTATCAATGCCTCAGTGAAGATACTGCATTCTGTGTCAGCTTATCTTTCTAGATTTTAGCAAACATTCACAGTGCCAAGACAGTTTTATATTTCTTCAGTTTCAGAGTAAAAAACATTGCTGTTGTCCAGAGGTGTGGGCCAGATGATTCCTTCTTCAGGTATGTTTCAGGGAATCAAAAATTACCTAGAGATAAATGAACATGAGAATACAACTATCCAAAGCCTATGGGACATAACAAAAACAGGTTTTTGTTTTTGTTTTTTTTGCTTTTTACTTTTTAATTAATTAATTAATTAATTTTACTTTACAATATTGTATTGGTTTTGCCATACATTGACTTGAGGGAAGTTTATCATGATACAAGCTTATTATAGGGAATGAAAAAAAACTCAAATAAACAACTTAACTTTGTACCTAAAGGAAGTAGAGAAAGAAGAACAAACAAAAGCTGAAGTTTGTAGAAGAAATCACAAATATCATAAATGTCAGATCAGAAGTAAATGAATTAGAGACTTAACACGTAGAAAAGATCAGTGCAACTAAAATCTGGCTCTTTAAAAAGATAATAAAAATTAATAAACCTTTAGCCAGGATCATGACTAGAAAAAGAGAAGGTTTAAATAAAAATAAATAAATAAAAAACAGAAATGAAAAAGATATTAAAACTGACACCATAGTCATAATATTATTACAAATAACTATATGCCAATAAAATGGACAAGCTAGAAGAAGTGGACGAATTCTTACTAAACTGTCACTTGCAACACTGAACCAGGAAGAAATCAGCTCAATTCAGTGACTCAGTCACGTCCAAATTTTGTGACCCCTTGGACTGTAGCACGCCAGGCTTCAGTGTCTGACACGAACTCCCAAGGCTTGCTCAAACTCATGTCCATTGAGTCGGTTATGCTATCCAACCATCTCATCCTCCATCGTCCCCTTCTCCTCCTTCCTTCAATCTTTTCCAGAACAGGGTCTTTTTTAATGAGTCAGTTCTTCCCATCAGGTGGCCAAAACATGGGAGTTTCAGCTTCAGCATCAGTCCTTCCAATGACTATTTGGGGTTGATTCCTTTCAGGATTTCCTGGTTTGATTTCCTTGCAGTCCAACGAACTCTCAGGAGTCTTTTCTAACACCACAGTTCAAAAGCATCAATTCTTTGGCACTCAGCTTTCTTTATAGTCCAACTATCACATTCATACATGATTACTGGAAAAACCATAGCTTTCAATAGATAGAACTTTGTTGGCAAAGTAATGTCTCTGCTTTCTAATATGCTGACTAGATTGGTCATGGCTTTTCTTCCAAGGAGCAAGCATCTTTTAATTTCATGGCTACAGTCACCATCTGTAGTGATTTTGGAGCCCAAGAAAATAAAGTCTGTCACTTTTTCCATTGTTTCCCCACCTATTTGCCATGAAGTGATGGGACCAGATGCCATCATCTTCGTTTTTTGGATGTTGAGTTTTAAGCCAGCTTTTTCACTCTTTTCTTTCACTTTTATCAAGAGGCTCTTGAGTTCTTCATTTTCTGCCATAAGGGTGGTGTCATCTTCATATCTAGGTTATTTATATTTCTCCTGGCAATCTTGATTCCTGCTTGTGCTTCATTTCACTTGGCATTTCACATGATGTACTCTGCATATAAGTTAAATTAGCACAGTGTCAATATACAGCCTTGGCATACTCCTTTCCCAATTTTGAACCATTCTGTTGTTCCACGTCTGGTTCTAACTGTGCTTCCTGACTTGCATACAGATTTCTTAGGAGGCAGATAAGGTGGTCTGGTAGTCCCATCTCTTGAAGAATTTTCCACAGTTGGTTGTGACCCACACAGTCAAAGGCTTTGGCATAGTCAATAAAGCAGAGATAGATTTTTTTGGAACTCTCTTGCTTTTCTATGATCCAATAGATGTTGGCAATTTGATCTCTGGTTCCTCTGCCTTTTCTAAATCCAGCTTGAACATCTGAAGTTCTCAGTTCACAAGCTGTTGAAGTCTGGTTTAGAGAATTTTGAGCATTACTTTGCTAGTGTGTGAGATGAGCACAGTTGTGCAGTATTTGAACATTTTTTGGCATTGCCTTTCTTTAGGATTGGAATGAAAACTTACCTTTTCCAGTCCTGTGGTCACTGCCGAGTTTTCCAATTTTTTGGCATATTGAGTGCAGCTCTTTCACAGCATCATCTTTTAGTATTTGGAATAGTTCAACTGGAATTCCATCACCTCCACTAGCTTTGTTTGCAGTGATTTTTCCTAATTCCCATTTAACTTTGATTTTGCATTCCTGGATGTCTGGCTCTAGGTGAGTGGTCACATCTTTATGGTTACCTGGAAGAAATAGAAGATTTGAATAGATGAATCATCAGTAACTAAATTGAGTCAACAATTAAAAAAAAAAAAATCCCAAGAAACAAATGTCCAGGACCACATGGCTTCAGAAGTGAATTCTATCAAAGGTTTAGAGAACAATTAACACCTTTTCACCTGTAATTATTCCAAAAATTTGTACAAAATGGAATACTTGTAAACTCATTTTATGAGGCAAGCATTACCCAGATACCAAAACCTAACAAAGATATAACTAAAATAAGAAAATTACAGGCCTATATTACTAGCTAGCATAAAGGTAAAATCCTCAATAAAATATCAGCAAACAATTCATTGGCACATTAAAAGCAATAGGTTTTTGGACTCCTATCCACACTAAACAGGCAAGAAAAAGAAATCAAAGGAATTCACATTTGTAAAGAAGTAAATTTTTTGCAGATTGCATAATACTACACATAGGAAATTCTAAGGATATCTTCAGAAAACTACTACAGTTCATCAGTGATTTCAGTATATTTGCAAGATACAAAATTGATATACAGAAATATGTTGCATTTATATACAACAACAAAATAAATGTAGATAAATTAATGAAATAATCCCATTTCCTATGACATTGAAAAAAAAAAAGAAAACCAAGAGTAAACATACCTAAGAAGACAGAAGACATATACTGAAGACAGAAAGCCATATGACACTGATGAAAAAAATTGGAGTCCACATAAACCAATGTAAGATACCCTATTGTTGGATTAGAAGAACTAATATTGTTAAAATAAAACTACTACCCAATGCAACTTATAGATTCAATGCAATTCCTATCAAAAATGCCAGTGTAATTTATCACAGAATTAGAATAAATAATTTTTAAATTTGTATGAATGAAAATATCCCAAATAGCAAAAACAATCTTAAGAAAGAAGAACAAAGCTGGAAGAGTTACACTCCCTGACTTCAGGCTATACTACAAACATACAATCCCCCAAACAGTATGGCACAAAAAATAGACATTCATTAATGGAACATGATAGAAAGCCCAGAAATAAACCCACAGATTTATGGTCAATTAATGTATGAAAAAGGAGGCAAGAACATACAGTGGAGAAAAGATGATCTTTTCAACAGTTGGTGCTGGGGAAACTGGATACCTACATGTAAAAGAATAAAATTAGAACATTCCCTACCACCATATACAAAAATAAACTCAAAATGGATTAAAAACCTAAATATAAGACAAGATACTATAAAACTCCTAGAAGAAAACATAAGCAGAACACTCTTTGACATAAACCACAGGAATATTATTTGAATCCATCTCCTAAAACAAAGAAAATAAAAGCAGCGATAAACAAGTACAATGTAATTAAAGTTAAAAGCTTTTTGCACAACAAATGAAACCATTCTTACCTACTGAATGGGAGAAGATATTTGCAAATGATGTGACTGATGAGGGAATAATATCAAACATGTATAAACAGGTCATACAGCTCAACATCAAACAAACAACAATTCAATGAAAAATGAACAGAAGAATTGAATAGACATTTTTCCAAAGAAGAAATGCAGATGGTCAACAAGCAAATGAAAAGATGCTCAACATCACAAATAATCAGGGGAATGGAAATACAAATCAAAACCGCAGTGAAGTATCACATCTCACTGGTCAGAATGGCCATTATAAAAAAAAAAAAAAAACAATGAACACCAGTTGGCAAAGATGTAGAAAAAAGCAAATCCACATACAATGGTGTTGGGAATGTAAATTGGAAAACAGTATGGAGATTTTTCAGGAAACTATAAATAAAACTACCATAAGACTGGCAACTTCACTGCTGGGTGTACATCTGACAAGCAGAACCCCAGTGTTCATAGCAGCATTGCTTACAATTGCTAAGGTGCACAAGCCACATAAATGCCCATCAAGAGGTTAATGGATTAAAAAAAATGCATATGCACACACACACAAACAGACAAAATGGAATACTACTCAGCCATCAAGAAGAATGAAATTTTGTCATTTGTGGCAGCATGGATGGACTTAGAGGGCATTATGCTAAGTGAAATAAGTCAAACAGAAAGAAAAATACTATATGATATTACTTACATGTAGAATGTAAAAAAAAAATTGATAAATAGCAAATAGAACAGAAAAGAAGCAGATTCATAGAGTTAACTAGTTATTATGGGTAAGGAGAGGGTACCGGGTGGGGAAAAAGTTATTATGATATTATATTAAATCATGTATGTGACTCAAAAATGTTAAAGCTCTATAGAACTTAGAGTCTTTCATTCAATTAAAAAAATAGAATATGCCACCTAGATCTTAAAACTACAGCATTGTCTGAGAGTAAAACTCTATGAAAATAATAATTTGAGATATATCCTGAAATGTCTATCTCTGTGGTATTAGTCATTATACATAATTGGGCCTAGGATCTGATACTTAAGATAGACAGTGCTATCTCCCTCTCTGAGAAAAGGTATTGATGTTTGACAAGGCAAATTATTTTCTGTCATACAAATCAATTTATTAAAATAGATGCCCAAAGTCTGACTACTTCACAAGGTCACAAATGTCTTCATTTGAATTTGGTAAAATCAAAAAAATTAACTTCTATCTATGGATCTATGTATATATATATATGAATGCATCTGTGCATCTACCTATTTACCTATCTATTAATCCATCCATCCATCTCCTTATTTCTCTATCTTGCTCTCTATTTCTCTATGTATCTAAATATCTGATATGCTTAATCAAAAGTCTCCTAACTTATCTGTTCTCAAGGTTTTCCAAAAGAATATTTCCTAAAGGTTTTCATATGAATACATATATTTAGAAGTGAAAATGTTCCTAACACTGTATATCTGTTCTCAATTCAGTTCAGTTCAGTTGAGTCACTCAGTCATGTCTGACTCTTTGTGACCCCATGGACTGCAGCATGCCAGGCCTCCCTGTCCAATGCCAACTCCCGGAGTTTACTCAAACTCATGCCTATTGAGTCCGTGATGCCATCCAACCATCTCATCCTCTGTTATCCCCTTCTCCTCCTGCCTTCAATCTTTCCCAGCATCATGGTCTTTTCTAATGAGTCAGTTGTTCACATCAGGTCACCAACGTATTGGAGCTTCAGCTTCAGCATCAGTCCTTCCAGTGAATATTCACGAATGATCTCCTTTAGGATGGACTGGTTGGATCTCCTTGCAGTCCAAGGGAATCTCAAGAGTCTTCTCCAACACCACAGTTCAAAAGCATCAATTCTTTGGTGCTCAGCTTTTATTTTATAGTCCAACTCTCACATCCATACATGACTACTGGAAAAACCATAGCTTTGACTAAACGGACCTTTGTTGGCAAAGTAATGCCTCTGCTTTTTAATATGCTGTCTAAAAATTATGCTGGTCATATTTTTTCTTCCAAGGAGAAAGCATCTTTTAATTTCATGGCTGCAGTCACCATCTGTAGTGATTTTGGAGCTCAGAAAAATAACGTCAGCCACTGTTTCCACTGTTTCCCCATCTATTTGCCATGAAGTGATGGGACCAGATGCCATGATCTTAGTTTTCTGAATGTTGAGTTTTAAGCCAACTTTTTCACTCTCCTCTTTCACTTTCATCAAGAGGCTCTTTAGTTCTTCATTTTCTGCCATAAGGGTGATGTCATTTGCATATCTAAGGTTATTGGTATTTATCCCAGTAATCTTGACTCCAGCTTGTGCCTCATCCAGCCCAGCATTTCTCATGATGTACTCTGCATATAAGTTAGGTAAGCAGGGTGACAATATACGGCCTTGATGTACACCTTTTCCTATTTGGAACCAGTCTGTTGTTCCGTGTCTAGTTCTAACTGTTGCTTCCTGACCTGCATACAGATTTCTCAAGAGGCAGGTCAGGTGGTCTGGTATTTTCCACAGTTTGTGGTGATCCACACAGTCAAACAAAGTCTTTGACATAGTCAATAAAGCAAAATTAGATATTTTTTTCTGGAATTCTCTTGCTTTTTCAATGATCCAACAGATGTTGGCGATTTGATCTCTGGTTCCAATGCCTTTGCTAAATCCAGCTTGAACATCTAGAAATTCACAGTTCACATGCAGTTGAAGCCTGGCTTGGAGAATTTTGAACATTACTTTTCTAGCGTGTGAGACGAGTGCAATTGTTCAGTAGTCTAAGCATTCTTTGGCATTGCCTTTCTTTGAGATTCGAATGAAAACTGACCTTTATCAGTCCTGTGGCCACTGCTGAATTTTGCAAATTTGCTGGCACATTGAGTGCAGCACTTTCACAGCATCATCTTTTAGGATTTGAAATTGCTCAACTGGAAGGCAGTGGCAAACAACTTCAGTATTCCTGCCTTGATAACACCATGAACAGTATGAAAAGGCAAAAAGATATCTGTTCTAGAAACTCAGAATAATCTGATTATCTTCCTTTTGTGGGTGAAAACCTAAGATTGAGAAAGATTAATAAATTAAATTTAAAGAGACAATAAGCAATGAAAATGACATTTGAAACAATGTCTCCTAATTAAAAGATTTTTTTCTCTTTTTACTTCATAGGGAATAGAAAGTTGGCATCATATGATGATGGCTTCCTGTGTCATAATTTGTATATATTCCCTAGTATTCTGTGAAGGCTCCCCATGTGGTGCTGTATTAGAGAATCTGCTTGCCAATGCAGGAGACAAATATATGGTCGTTGTATCTGGATGATCCCCTGGAGAAGGAGATGGCACCCCACTCCAGTATTCTTGTCTGGGAAATCCCATGGACAGAGGACCCTATAGGCTACAGCCCATGAGGTCACAAAGAGTCAGACATGACTGAGTGACTGAGCACACATACACAGTGTTCTGTGAAAATTCTGACCTCTCTTAACTTCAATATTAGTAGCTGTCTTATGAATATCCTCTAAGTCTCAGTAACAGTTAAGGGTATCTGTATTTTAGGATCACTAATGATAAGATTTTGTGGCTAATGTTTAAAAGGGCATGATATCTCTTTCTGATTTTGAAGAGTTAGAATTAACTGAATAATGAGAAGATAAAACAAAACCTCTCCCTTGCAGCTTAACTGGTAAAGAATCTGCCTGCAATGTGGGAGACTTGGGTTAGATCCCTGGATTGGGAAGATTCCCTGGAGAAGGGAAAGGCTACCCACTCCAGTATTTTGGCCTGGAGAAATCCATGGACTGTATAATCCATGGAGTCGCAAAGAGTCAGACACGACTGAGCGACTTTCACTTTCAATGAGAAGAAACAATTTTATATAAGCAATTGAAATCTTGTGATCTTCCTCCCTCAGAACTGGCATAATGCTAATTGGTGGAAGTAATTTGATATATGCTGCTAAAAGATGTTTTCTAATTGGAATCCCTTTCACAAAATAATTTGTCTGATTTTAAACTGCAAACAAAGCTTTGATTTTAAGGACATTTCTCTTTATGTGTTATAAAAATATAGCACAATTTATTTAATTTAAGTCTTAAGAAAATATTGAGCTGAAGGGTATGAATGTATTAGTGAAAGAGCCACAGACTAGTTTGGAAAAACATTTCCATGGAGTTTTGCACTTTTCAATTGAGGCACTAAAACTAAATTTTAGTGCTGTTGACAACACCATGGCTTTAACTACATTAATTCTTTCTACTCATGCTACTTTAGGAAGCTGTCAGCCAAGATTTTTGTATCTTTTCAAATCAAGGTAAGAATAAAGAAAATAACATGTATCTGATACCTCTTTATTGAATGCATCTTGAGTGTACTTCTGCCTACCTCTCAAACTTATCTCCCCTTAAGCCTCTCTTACATACATGTTGTGCTCTTGTTATGAAAGAATATTGGTTTCCCAAAATTTGTTTCATCTTTGTGACTCTGCACAAATTTCCCCCTTGAAATGTCTTCTCTCCTGTACCTTTCTTCTTTGGAAGTATATTGGAGTGAGGTGATATTAAGAAAGAAACTATAACAAATCAGTCAAAAGAATATGGTAGTTCAACTTGGATGATAATTCAACTTGGGTGGTGTAGAGAGGAGATGACCTTTGTAGTTAAAATATCAGGTATGCTTATGGCCCAGAGTTGAGGTCTCGGAGTGAAGAAGGAATTAAAAATAATCTTGAAGTTCTGGTTTGAAAAACTCTGTGAGTAGTGGTGCCATATATTAAGATATTGAAGAATAAAAGAATATATGATTTGGGAAGGGATACCAAGTGTTCGGTTTTAGACATACTGAGTTTAGAATGCCTTCAGGTATTTCCAGTAATGCATAAAATAGATTTTGGGGGTTGCTATCCAAAAGTTTTTATCTTAGTACTAATTGTCAATTCTCAGTATATAAGAAGAAATGGATTAAATCATTTAAGGACAAAAAGCAGAGAATGAATAGAAACTGTTAATAATATGCTTACTATTTTCCACTCACAATCACTTTCTTTCCACTGAGTATTATCCTCAGAAGATTATTATTCCCTGACCACCAATGTAAATCAAGTAATATGCTAATTTGAGTACTTATTATAACTTTATTATTATATGCATTTGCATAACTATATAATGTCTATGACTATGGAGACATATATCTCAAATGAAGATATATCTTTAAGTACCTATAAGTAACAAAATGAAATACATTTTTGTTACTTAAACATCTCATTTCCTTGAGGACCTAATAAACTGTACCTCCAAAATCACTGCAGATGTTGATTGCAGCCTTGAAATTAAAAGACACTTATTCTTTGGAAGGAAAGTTATGATCAACCTAGACAGCATATTGAAAAGCAGAGACATTACTTTGCCAACAAAGGTCTGTCTAGTCAAGGCTATGGTTTTTCCACTGGTCATGTATGGATGTGAGAGTTGGACTATAAAGAAAGCTGAACACCAAAGAATTGATGCTTTTGAACCGTGGCATTGGAGAAGACCCTTGAGAGTCACTTGGACTGCAAGGCCATCCAACCCAGTCCATTCTAAAGGAGATCAGTTCTGAGTGTTCATTGGAAGGACTGATGTTGAAGCTGAAGGTCCAATACTTTGGCCACCTGATGTGAAGAGCTGACTCATTTGAAAAGACCCTGATGCTGGGAAAGATTGAGGGCAGAGAGAGAAGTGGATGACAGAGGATGAGATGGTTGGATGGCATCACTAATTCAATGGGTTTGGGTGAACTCCAGGAGTTGGTGATGGACAGGGAGGCCTGGCATGCTGCGTTTCATGCGGTTGCAAAGAGTTGGCATGACTGAGTGACTGAACTGAACTGAACACAATTTATCATGCTGTCTCTGAAAGTTCTATCATTAAGAAGAGAAATACGTTAGACATGACTTTACACTTAGGCCAAAAAGTGGTCATTAAGGTGACATTTTCTCCTTGTTATATATACAAAGTTATTTCACTGCAAATTATTTAAATATTCATGTAAAAGTTGTAAGAAACTACAGAACATTTCAACTATATTTACATATGGAATTACTTGATACTTTGAAAGCTGTTAATTTGTTTCTCTGCAGAGGAAATGAAAAGTGAGGGGAGATATCTGAAATAGATTGTCTAAGGACTCAATGCATGATTGCTATCTTACATGCTCATTTATATGTTTTCCTAATTATATATTCTTCAGTCAATTACGTATTCCAAAATTTCAGGTATAATAGTGCTAAAGAGTAGAAATTATCCACTAAAATAATTTTCCAACACTTGCTTTTATACATTATATGCAAGTGTGTGTATATATATATATATACTCTTTATTTATATATATATAAATACATGTATGCATTTCTATGCACACACAAACACACAAAGACACATACATGCACATACACACACACACAGTCAAGGTTTTCATTCATATGTTCTAAAAATACTTTGTGCGGAAATGCCTCATGAAATTAATTTTTAATCTAAGTATTTGCCATTCTTTCAAATCTCAAATACTATAAAGTAATAAATCCAATGGATATAAGACATTGAGAAATTAATCCATTACATTTGCCTTTGGAAATCTACCTAACTGAATCAAATAAACTCTACAATAAAAGCATAAGTTACAGATAAGAAATACAATACTGCTGACACTATAAGAGAAGTAACCAATGAAATATGTTATATTTAAATGAAGAGACCTATTTAGTTATCCACCTTATATAAAATGGCTGTTATAAATTATGTATTTATGATGATTGCCAACACACTGGTAAAATATAATGTTTTATTTAATCTGGAAACCCCCACCTTGGTTATGTTTCCTTTTAATAGGATTCATTTTATCCTTGGTGATACGATGCTGTTTCAGCAGAAGGGGATCACTTATCAGGCAAAATTAAATTCCTGCTCAATTTCCACACAATAACTCAAAAGCATGGGTATTTGAGCTCTAGGACTCAGAGAGAATTCATTAGAAGTCAGAAAAGAAATGTTATCTGTATATGCAACACATTTTAATGAATACTAAAATATTGTAAATGATTACATAGTACATATCAGTGCTAAAACACTTAAGGTTATATTATGAGTAGACAAGTGTCTCCCATTCCAATTATCAGGTACATATTGGTATTTCTTCTCATCAAGAAAAGAACAAATTACTGAGATTATTTCAGTTTTTATATTCTGTGATGCTGATTTCTAGAGTAAGTCAAAGCATATTACTAACTTACTCATTTCTTTATATGAGTAAAATAAAATTTAAAATAATTGAATAAATTATTGGATGCAAAAAAAAGCAAGCACAGGAGAAATTGTTTTGTAACAGTTACTATATTTAACAATTTTCTAAAGTATGTAACTGATCACATATAATATACTAATATACTGATACACTAAAGATCCAGCACTAGAAAAATTATTATTAAGAAACTAATATATTCAATATGAATATATAGTACATAATGTTAGATAGATACATATATATATATATATATATCCCATCAATTTCACTGGAGAGCGATTTAGCAAAGGTTCTCACATCATGCTTGGATCCTCACAGCTCTTTATGAGAAGCAGTAAATTTTTCCAAAAATTAAGGAATATAGCTGAGGTTATTCTGTGTAAGGGGGAAAGTTTGCCACCATCAAGAGTTATATTTCCTGTCTATGAGTTTTACCAATTTATATATCTGTGAACTCAGACTTTTGTTTTAGTCTCATCTTGCATTTACTTAAAGTTAAAAAGATATTTTAAAAGATGAAATTTGCTTCATTTTTATTCTAAAAAGTGATATAATATTGGTAAAAAGAAGTCACACAATATTGGTAGTTTAGCCTGTTTATTCCATTTCACTAGAAATCAAATGAACTATTCTCACTTAAGTTGCTTTCAAGCTTTATTTGTTCCAGAACACTTATCCCTAATCACGCATGAGACTACATTGTTTTAAGGATGTAGGGAAATAGGTAAAACTGACCTCGTTAATAAAAAATGTAGTAATTACTGTAGAAAATCATAGCAAACCCTGGTTTATGACCAGTAATGCAAAAAAGTTAGTTTATGTAAATAAGCAAAGGTTTAACTGGGGGTTTCCTAGGTGGCACAGTGGTAAAGAATCCACCTGCCAATGCAGGAGATGCAAGACCTGAGGGTTGCCTGGGTCAGGAAGATCCCCTGGAGGAGGAAAATGGCAACTTGCTCCAGTATTCTTGCCTGGAGAATCAACAGAGGAGCCCGTGGCTACAGTCCACGGGGTTGCAAAGAGTCAGACCTGACTGAGCAGACACACACACACACAAGGGCTTAACAAGCATGTCCTTTTTATAGTGGGAGGTGGAACCTTTGAATGCTAATGACACTTACTTTAACTAAATGCAAAAATTGATCGTGAATTATTGGGTTTCAGTCTTCATTAACCATGTAAGACTCTTCAGGCACTTTGTGAAAAACTGGAAAGCAAAGGCTGGAGCTTGATAAATGTTCATCATTTCATTGATCATTTGCTGGATTGGTAGTATATTGAAGTATGAACAACTTAAACCATCAACAAGAGCACAGTTTTAACTGGTGTTTAAACTCAGACCAATATTACGTGACCTCAACCAGTTCAACTGTGTAATTAAGAGATATTTAAGTAATACTCACAGTGTTCAGTAGAACATTGTCCTCTGAAATTCATCAAATGAGGAGACGGTTTAGCTTGATTTTCTAAGTTACTGCCTTAGAATTTTGATATGTCATAAACCACATGAAATGGTCAGAGGCATATTTAGTTGAGTGACTGGAATACTTGATAAATAATTGTAAGTAAATCATCAAAGAAATAAAAAGTGTGGATTTAAATAGTGCTAAAAGAAAATAAAACTTTATAGAGTCACTCCATTGTGCCAAATAATCTATTAACTACTCTAAATGCATTGTACTTCTAATATCAAAAATAAAGATCATAAGATTAAATATGAACCTAGTGTATTGATAATTAATAAGTACAATAAGAAAAATAAAGTAGGATAAGAAGATGGTAATTTTACATGATTAGAGAAACATCCCTGAAGGCGTGGCATATGAATAGAGACATGTGTAAAGTGAGGAAGCTGTTGATGAAAATGTCTTGCAACTGTCAATCAAGGAAACTGCTGTATGACAAAACCAACCCCAAATTCTATAATTTAAAACCAGATGGGCTATATCGTACACATGGATTGTCTTAAATCAATCCTGTGCCTAACATTTATCAATATAACCTAATCTCATTGAGAATAAATACCAAAGTCTATAAAAGAGCTTCAAAGATTCAACATAATCTTCAATTTCTTCCTCAGTCTCAAATTAAGCTATGCTTCCATTTGCTCTGCTTTCTACCGATAGTACCTTTCTTCTTTTAGTTTCATGTATGCATTATAGTCAATCCCTCTGCTTCCATACTTTGTCATACATTGTTCTGCTTCAACACTATTTTTCATATTTTTCTATCTTGAGCACCTACACAAATGCACAATTTGTATCTATAACTTCTATTAACTAAAAGGCAATAAGTGTTTAACATGAACTGGATACTACTAATTGTGAAATCTTGGCTACGGTTACTTGTCAAGTCATACCTAAACATCACTTTCTCTAGGAAGAATCCTCTGCCCTTTTCATTCTGTCAGAACAGAATAAGTAAGCTTTCCTTATTATAAATTTCCTTGAAACTTGGCTTTTTAATGACCCTTATCACAAGCTTCATTATTTACTTTGCAATAGATTTCTTCCCCATAAGATTGTAAGATCAAGCACCACTGTATTCATGACAAAAGAATATGCAGACATTTGAAGTCTTTAAGTTGGATATAATAACCATAATAATATAGGATATTTAAAAGAAAGTAGTTATTATTCTATATTTTTTAAAGTAAATCTAGCATTTAGGAAAAAATAAATTATGTCTGATTCTTTGCAAATTCCCTCATTTTCCTTGGTTGTTTTAATTCCCTTAAAAAAAGAATGCAGATTATATGATCTGAGCATATAAGCTTGAAAGTATTTTAATCAATGGGATTTCACTGATTAAATGTCTCATAGCTTTTTAAAAACAGACAAAACAGAAATATTCAACATAAATTATGGCATTTCTGTTGGGACTATTACAACAGATTTGCAAATAATGGATATGGTTATAAACAAATCTTATAATTCAAATTACAATACTAAATAAAAAACAATAAGAGCTTTTATTTCTGAGATTAATATAAAAAACATAGTATGCCATCTAGAAAAAGCTAGATATACTAAGAAAATCACATTATTAATGGTACCAGAGAACTGCAGAAACAATAAAGAACAGATGAACTAAATTTCAAAGAAATTTCGAAGGAATTCTTACATGAGCTTACACTGCAAGTTCCTTTTCCCTGAGTGCATTGCCAATAGTACCTGCAGACTAAGGAGATGATAGTTGAGTTTAAATAGGTGGACAGAAATCTTTAATATGATGTGTTTTTCTTGCTAGATATCTACTATGTTGGAAGCTTTATAGAAAACAAGTGAAACCAGCCAAGAGACTCTATTGGCAACATGAAATAACCTATAGGTTCTTGGTGCAACAAAAATGTCAAATACAAACAGAAATATATATACATATTATACAGAAATTTAAATATGTTGAACAAAATTCTAAGCATATTTAAATTCTATGCTTAAAAAAGATGGAACCAGTCTTCTCACAATGTTCAAAATAATTGTCCATATCTTGAAAATAACTTGATATTGAATCCTATATTCTACTAAAATTTAATAAAGACATTTTCAAATATATAAGAAATCAGAAAATTCACCAAGAAAATTTTTCTAGATGATAACCAGAAGATGTATTCTTACAAAGATAAAATTATATCTAGAAGGAAATTGGTAAGAGAAAGGCAAAGCTGAGGGGAAGAGGGATTTCCATATATGGATAAAGGAAGGGGCTGTCAATGCTCCACAAACAGAGAGAAAGGAAGAAGGGAAAGAAGGAAGAAGGGGAGAGAGAGAGAGAAAGAAAGAAGAAAGGAAAGAGAGAAAAGGGCAAAACAGAGACACATGTGCACACACACACACACACACACTCACTCACATCAAAAAGTATAACTGAAAAGGAGACACAGATGTACAGAACAGACTTTTGGACTCTGCGGGAGAAGGCGAGGGTGGGATGTTTCGAGAGAACAGCATCGAAACACGTATATTATCAAGGGTGAAACAGATCACCAGCCCAGGTTGGATGCATGAGACAAGTGCTCGGGGCTAGTGCACTGTGAAGACCCAGAGAAATCAGGTGGAGAGGGAGGTGGGAGGGGGGATCGGGATGGGGAATACATGTAACTCCATGGCTGATTCATGTCAATGTATGGCAAAAACCACTACAATATTGTAAAGTAATTAGCCTCCAACTAATAAAAATAAATGAAAAAAAAAAGTATAACTGAAAAGAATTGTGGGCAAGAATTTCTGGTCTAGAAATTGACCAACGATAAAATTAATAATTAAAAGACACTTGTTCCTTGGGGAAAAAAAGCTATGAAAAACCTAAACAGCATAATAAAAAGCAGAGCCATCATTTTGCTGACAAAGATTCATATAGTCAAAGCTATATTTTTTTTTTCCAGGAGTCATGTACAGATGTGAGAGTTAGACCATAAAGAAGGCTGAGCATTGAAGAATTGATTTCTTCGAACTGTGGTGCTAGAGAAAGCTCTTGAGAGTCCCTTGGACAGCAAGGAGATCAACCCAGTCAATCCTAAAGGAAATCAATCCTGCATATTCATTGGAAGGACTGATGCTAAAGCTGTAGCTGAAGCTGCAATACTTTGGCCATCTGATGTGAAGAGGCAATGCATTGGAAAAGATCACAGCCTCGCAATTGCTAAAAACTGTAGTTTTACTGCCTGACTGAAAAACAAGCAGTTCTACTGCCAGTGAGCGCAGATTCAACTCAGTATGAGAGTGGAACATAGATACCCAATGCTTTGTCAACTAAGAGTGGCAAAACTGATAGGAAATTGTCAGGAAAAACTCATTACTTTGCACTTTCAAAGTTGTGATCTTGACTGGGGTAAATAATGGGCAAGCCAAAAATTTAAAGATCTTGGAAACGAGAGTCATATTTCAATTTGACTGAATTGTGTTCTCCCATATGTTGAATTCCTAACCCCCAGAATGTGGCTCTATTGGACATGAGACCTCTTTTAAAGGAGTAATTAAGATTAAGTGAGTTCATACAGGCAGTTCCTAAATCAAAATGACATATGTCCAAATAAGGGAAGTTAAAGACACCAGGTATGCACTCCCACAAAGAAAAGACCATGTGAAGACATGTGAAAGTATTACCATCTGCAAATCAAGGAGAAAATGAAACTGCCAACCCCTTGATCTTGGACTTTTAGACTCCAGTATTGTGAGAAAAATAATTACTGTGTTTCATGCCACTTTTTACACAGTATTTTGTTATGGTAGCTCTAGTTACCTAGTTAGCTGAGGAATTACAATTCCTGAACAAGTTATAAATAAACCAGTGAACAATGAAAGTGAGAACTGGATGAATTTTCAATATGCTTCTCAAACACCACCAGATCAATCAGTGTTTTACAGAAGGCTTTCAGGCTTGAGGAATCTGAGCAAAGCTTCAGCTGAAGTCAAGAGCTGACAACTCAACTAAGTGATTAAATATGTGAACCCTCAGGTTTTCTAGGTTAAGAAAAGAAAGAAAAACAGTAATAATAAAAATATCAGATATATCAAAGGCTATATACCTTTGAGAGGAAGCAGAGTTTGCAGTTTTATTCCAAGTCAGTCTCTGCAAATAGCAGCAACAATTAGAAAGACAATGTAAAAAAAGATGTTTCAATACACTATTTAAAATGCACAATTTTCATAAAAAATTCAAGCAGAAAAAGAGACACAGATGTATAGAACAGACTTTTGGACTCTATGGGAGAAGGCGAGGGTGAAATGATCTGAAAGAACAGCATTGAAGCATGTATATTATCAAGTGTGAAACAGATCGCCAGTCCAGGTTGGATGCATGAGACAAGTGCTCAGGGCTGGTGCACTGGGAAGACCCAGAGGGATGGGATGGGGAGGGAGGCGGGAGGGGGGTTCAGGATGGGGAACACATGTAAATCCATGACTGATTCATGTCAATGTATGGCAAAAACCACTACAATATTGTAAAGTAACTAGCCTCCAGCTAATAAAAATAAATGAAAAAAATGCACAATTTTCAACAAAATTATATAAAAAACTGGTAAATCATAGTCAGGAATTTGATCATAAGGTGCTCTGATATTGAGATATCTAACAGATTTTGATGCTTGATTTATAAATTGGCTAAAGAGTTAAGTCTATGTTCAAAGGAGGGTTTCCCAGGTGGCTGTAATGGTAAAGAATGCTCCTGCCAATGCAGGAGACATAAGAGATGCAGGTTAAATCCCAGGGTCAGAAAGATCCCCTGGAGGAGGGCATGGCAACCCTCTCCAGTATTCTTGCCTGGGAAATCTCATGGACAGAGGAGCCTGACAGCCTACAGTCCATAGGGTTGCAAAGAGTCTGAAGTGACTGAAGTCCAGTCCTGTGGTCACTGTTTGAGTTTTCCAAATTTGCTGGCATACTGAGTGCAACACTTTAGCAGCAGCATCTTTTAAGATTTGAAATAGCTCAACTGGAATTCTATCACCTCCACTAGATTTGTTCATCGTGATGCATCTTAAGGCCCACTTGACTTCTCATTCCAGGATGTCTGGCTCTAGGTGAGTGATCACACCATCATGGTAATCTGGGTCATGAAAATCTTTTCTGTATAGTCTTTCTGTGTATTCTTGCCACCTCTTCTTAATATCTTCTGCTTCTGGTCCATACTATTTCCGTCCTTTATTGTGACCAACTTTGCATAAATGTTCCCTTGGTATCTCTAATTTTCTTGAAGAGAGCTCTAGTCTTTCCCACTCTGTTGTTTTCCTCTATTTATTTGCATTGATCACTGAGAAAGGCTTTCTTATCTCTCCTTACTATTCTTTGGAACAATGCATTCAAATGGATATGTTTCCTTTTCTCCTTTGCCTTTTGCTTCTCTTCCTTTTGTAGCTGTTTGTAAGGCCTCCTCAGACAACCATTTTGCACTTTTGCATTTCTTTTTCTTGAGGATGGTCTTGATCACTGCCTCCTGTACAATGTCCTGAATCTCTGTTCATTCATAACACATACAAAGTTTTAAGGTTGCCAATCTAAACATTTTATGTCAAAAAGAGCCAAACTTTTATAGTTTTAAACTTTTTGCTTCCTCTTCTCTGAAAATATTTTTCTTAAAAAATCAAAATGAATAGAATATTTGTTACTTTGAATAGTCACAGGACTATTTTTTTTTTTTTCAAATTATGTATTCACCATCTCCAAACAGGTTTCACTTGGAAAACATACCCAATGGTAAAAGGGTAAGAAATTTGGCATTCAAGTTAACTTATATATGTTAATGAAAAATGTGAATCTTTATAAGAAAGATATTATTTTAGTGTTTCTCAAATGTATATGAACACAGAAGCTTGTTTTATAAAAAAAAGCATTGTAGCAAGCATATTTTGAGAATCTACATTATTGCTAATCACTGTTACATGTTTAGCATTGTAAAATAATTTGACTCTGAGATATGTTGTTTTAGTATAGTCTGCATTCCAGGTATTAGTTATCAAATAGATATGAATTATTTATTCTAGAATTAGGAGTTCAAAGTTTACTTCTTTGAAAACTCTTTGTTCCTCACTTCTTTTAAGCTCCCTCTATATATTCATTTCTGTATCTGAAATGAACCTTCTCAAGATGAATAACAGGCATTATTAGGTGAAAGTAAAGTAATGTATTCTACCCTTAACAACAAAGGTACTCAGTTTATTAAATTATTGAACATTGATTTAAACATTGCCAGTTAGCCTTCTCTGTCCTCAAAGTCTCCGAGAGATCCCAGTTGTCACTATACATTACTCTTTCTCAGCTATGGCTTGAATCATACTTTTGGTAATGTGCCATTCTCAGTAAGAGTGATTGGTTGGAAAGGAGCAACTCATTAAGAGGTTGAATTCCTAAGTACCGACAGATATAACAGTCATCTGACAGATCATCTGGCAAAAAAGTATATCCTTGCATCCAGGAAAAATAAAATGCAGGTTCATCAGTAACAAAAACTCCTCCTTTCTTGTTCTATTCACCACATGTCAAGATATTCTTGGAGAGAAAGGAACTACCTTCTCCCCTACAACATGAATCACTTCTCCATAAAATTAAAATACTATATGGTAGCATAATATTAGAGGCTGAAAATGTATTCTGTTATAAGATTTCCTTTGAAAATATGAAAGTCAGTCATCTCATGAATATCAAACCTGAACTTCTTTAAAATTACTAATTCAAATATGAAAAATAATTATCAAGTCATTCATGAAAATATAAAAACTGTTTTCATAGGGAACAAACTCAAAAAAATATCATTTATTGCTGTTAATGGGTTGCAGAATATTGATATCTTACTATCTTTTTAAAGAAAAGACTATAATAGTAATAAAAAAAGATTATGATAATGGTACAACTGTCAGTGAAATTGTGGTTCATTCGGTATGATCATTGTAGTTCTTATCTCCTAAAACTATTCTTTGGCAATCATAAGGATTGTTCACATTTAAATCAGCTTATCATATTATATCATATAACTAATACAATTAAATTGTTGTTTAGGGTACCTTCATTTCAAAACTTTAACAAATTTGTCCTTCAAGCTAGGCTTCAGCAGGATGTGAACTGAGTCATTCCAGATGTACAAGGTGGATTTAGAAAAGACAGATGAACCAGAGATCAAGTTACAGACATCCATTGGATCATAGAAAAAGTAAGAAATCCCAGAAAAAAAAAAAAAATCTCCTTCTCTTTCACTGACTGCACTAAAGCCTTTGATTGTGTGGATTACAACAAACTGTGAAAACTAGCCACTTTTCAATTGTGCTGTTTTAATATGTGATTTCTGGTTATGCATTAGACATCTGTAAATATAAAATTTGTTTAACATAAATGTAATACTACAATATAATTTATCCTTTTAGAAAAATAAATGTGCCTTTTATATGCATCATCAGTTGTTTTGGGGCTTTGATCCAACCTGAAGATGTATACACAAAAGAGAACAATGATATTCTTCTGGCTAAAGTATTATAAACAGCAGACATTATTTTTGTCTTGTCCTAATTTTAGCTTTCAATTCAGAATATTTGAATCTGTGATACCTAGCTTCATATTCTAGTATAGGTTTAAACCAGTTCATGAATTCATAGTGATATAAGTGCCTTCCGAGTCACAAATTTGTATCAAGATTACCAACATTGACATTACTGCCACCATTGGAACCATGCTCAGATCACAGCTGAGGGCCAGACATACCCATTATATTACAGTTGGAGCTTTGGAGTCTGCAAAGGCCTCCCCTGAAACCCTGCCATATGCCAAGTTGTTGCAGCCTTGTCAACCCACTTATTCCTGCAGGTGAGTGCATAAGTATCTTGTTAACATTTCTCAGAGCAGATAGGAAGCCTATCAGGTTGGAACTATTGCAGATGGTGTTCTCTGACTAGGCGCCTTCCAAGTCATAAGCAGGAACCAGTAGGCTCATGCACCTGCATTCACATGTCAAAAATTTATCAGTACCTATATCAGCTTTTAGCCACAATAACCAATGTCTTAGTCTGGATTCTCCAGAGAAGCATGAATAATTGATACCTACATCTGTATCTTTCACTTCCACTTAAACAGAAAAGTATTAGTTAACAATAGTTAGAAAACTGTTACAATTTCAAAGTAGGATACAGTGAAGGCCTAAACATAAGTATGGGCAGGGCTGTTGATAAGATGAGACAATGTGAAAATTTTTCTGAGGTTAGCAATCAATATTTACAACCACATGGAGTAGTCTCCCAGGAATTTAGAATCTGGCTGTTATATATGATACAAAAAAGATCTTCATGTCTCAGATAACCATGATGGTGTGATCACTCTAGAGCCAGACATCCTGGAATATGATGCCAAATGGGCCTTAGGAAGCATCACTATGAAAAAAGCTAGTGGAGGAAATGGAATTCCAGTTGAGCTATTTCAAACCTTAAAAGATGATGCTATGAAAGTGCTGCACTCAATATGCCAGCAAATTTAGAAAACTCAGCAGTGCCCACAGGACTGGAAAAGGTCGGTTTTCATTCCAGTCCCAAAGAAGGGCAATGCCAGAGAATGTTCAAACTACAGCACAATTGCACTCACCTCACAGACTAGCAAAGTAATGCTAAAATTCCTCAAACCAGGCTCCAGAGTACATAAACCGTGAATTCCAGATGTTCAAGCTGGATTCAGAAAAGGCAGAGGAGCCAGAGATCATATTGCCAAAATCTGCTGGATCATTGAAAAAACAAGAGAGTTCCAGAAAAAAAAAAATCTGCCTTTGTTTTATTGACTATGCCAAAGTCGTTGAATGTGTGGATCACAACAAAATGTGGAAAATTCTTAAAGAGATGGGAATACCAGACCACCTGACCTGCCTCCTGAGAAATCTTTATGAAGGTCAAGAAGCAATAGTTAGAAGTGGCAATAAAACAACAGACTGGTTCCAAATAAGGAAAGGAGTACATCAAGACTGTATATTGTCACCCTGCTTATTTAACTTATATGCAGAGTACATCATGAGAAATGCTGGGCTGAATGAAGCACAAGCTGGAATCAAGATTGCAGGGAGAAATATTAATAACCTCAGATACATAGATGACACCACCCTTATGGCAGAAAGTGAAGAAGAACTAAAGAGCCTCTTGATGAAAGTGAAAGAGGAGAGTGAGAAAGGTGGCTTAGAGTTCAACATTCAGAAAACTAAGATCATGGCATCTGGTCCCATCACTTCATGGCAAATACATGGGGAAGCAATGGAAACAGTGACAGACTTTATATTTTTGGGTTCCAAAATCACTGTAGATGGTGACTGCAGCCATGAAATTAAAAGACACTTACTCCTTGGAAGGAAAGTTATGACCAACCTAGACAGCATATTAAAAAGCAGAGACATTACTTTGCCAACAAAGGTCTGTCTAGTCAAAGCTATGGTTTTTCCACTAGTCATATGTGGATGTGAGAGTCAGACTATAAAGAAAGCTGAGCACCGAAGAATTGATGCTTTTGAACCATGGTGTTGGAGAAGACTTTCGAGAGTCCCTTGGACTGCAAGGAGATCCAACCAGTCCATCTTAAAGGAAATCAGTCCTGAATATTCATTAGTAGGACTGATGTTGAATCTAAAACTCTAATACTTTGCCACCTGATACAAAGAACTGACTGATTGGAAAAGATCGTGATGCTTGGAAAAATTGAAGGCTGGAGGAGAAGGGGTCAACAGAGGATGAGACTGTTGGATGGCATCACTGACGCGATGGACATGAGTTTGAATAGGCTCCAGGAGTTGGTGATGGACAGGGAGGCCTGGCATGGTGCAGTCCATGGGGTCTCAAAGTGTTGGACATGCCTGAACAACTGAACTTAACTGATTATGTACTCTGTTAGTCTCAGAAGGTAGAACTGCAAATCTTTTCAATGGAGTCAACCCTGGTACAAGTTTTAAAAGTATAAAATTATTCTTGACTATGATTCCATCTCTTTCAATACTTGTTCATGCAGATAATATTACTGTTATCAATAGTCATTCTGAAAAGCAAAAATCTCTGAGCATCAATGTATTCTTTTAGAGTCTTATTTTAATTGACACAAAATTCACCTCATTGTCTGTTAGATAGTAAGAACAAGTTTTTTTTTTGTTGTTGTTGTTTTGTTTTGTTTTGTTTTGTTTTTTTGATCAAAAATCCAGAGGAGAGAGAAGCAAAAGACTAGGAGAAAAGAGAAAATATGCCCATCTGAATGCAGAGATCCAAAGAATAGTTAGGAGAGGTAACAAGGCCTTCCTCATTGATCAATACAAAGAAATAGAGGAAAACAATAGAATGGGAAAGACTAGAGATCTCAAGAAAATTAGAGATACCAAGGGAATAGTTCATGCAAAGATGGGCACGGTAAAAGACATAAATGTTATGGACCTAAGAGAAGCAGATGATATTAAGAAGAGGTGGCAAGAATACACAGAAGAACTGTTCAAAAGAATTCTTATTGACCCAGAAAACCACCATGGTGTGCTCAGTCACCTAGAGTCAAACATCTTGGAGGGTAAAGTCAAGCAGGCCTTAGGAAGCGTCACTACAACAAAGCTAGCAAAAGTGATAGAATTCCAGGTGAGCTATTTCAAATCCTAAAGGATGATGCTATTAAAGTGCAGCACTCAGTTCAGTTCAGTCACTCAGTCGTGTCTGACTCTTTGTGACCCCATGAACCACAGCACGCTAGGCCTCCCTGTCCATCACCAACTCCTGGAGTCCACCCAAACCCATGTCCATTGAGTCAGTGATGCCATCCAACCATCTCATCCTTGGTCATCCCTTCTCCTCTTGCCATCAATTTTCCCAGCATCAGGGTCTTTTCAAATGCGTCAGCTCTTCGCATCAGGTGGCCAAAGTATTGGAGTTTCAGCTTCAACATCAGTCCTTCCAATGAACATCCAGGACTGATCTCCTTTAGGATGGACTGGTTGGATCTCCTTACAGTCCAAGGGACTCTCAAGAGTCTTCTTCAACACCACAGTTCAAAAGCATTGATTCTTCTGCGCTCAGCTATGCCAGCAAATATGGAAAACTCAGTAGTGACCATAGGACAGGAAAAGGTCAGTTTTCATTCCAATCCAAAAGAAGGGCAATGCCATAGAATATTTATACTGGGAAAGATTGAAAGCAGGAGGCGAAGAGGATGACAGAGGACGAGATGATTTGATGACATCTGTGACTCAATGGACATGAGTTTGAGCAAGCTCCGGGAAATGGTGAAGGACAGGGAAGCCTGACGTGCTACAGGCCACGGGGTCACAAGGAGTCAGACACGACTGAGTAACTGAAGAACAAAAATAAAGCTAGCACAGGCAAGGTTTGGTCCATCATCTAGAATATTTTCATCAAGAAAAGGGATATTCTTTCTTTCACTCCATTTTCTTTGATCAGCATAAAATTATATGTCTACATCCACTTATCTACTCTTCCTTTGTGGTTGCAAAATATGTATACTTGCAGACTTGTTTGTGTGTGTGCTCTGTGTGTATAATTGAATTTATGTTTGTCCATTTGTGTGCAAATGCATGTGAAATGTTTATATCCTTGTACATATATACACAACTGATGCCTGGAAGTATGTACGTATGGATTGTATTTTGAAAAGGATTGCTGACTGGCAGTAATTCATATTATTGCCAGTGAATAATTGAGATGCATAAGCCCCTGTAAAATACTTTTACAACAAATGTTTTCACAAGACATGTGAAAACATGTCTAAGAGTTGAATTCATTAGTGGTCTAACCTCATCATTCCTTGTTTTTCTATAAATTGGTACTGGTAAATGTTTACCTTCAAAAGTTGTAGTTGGTAGAGTCCAAATGTGACAATGTGGTTTCCTATTCCAGTTCGGATGTTTACTAAACGAGCTTGTCTGATTCTCAGCTACTTCCTGCAAAGTGGAGTTAGTAAGAGTCCCTATTCAACTGTTAGGATTTAGGCTTTTAATAATTAAGTCTAATTGATGAATAATTAAGTCTATAGTAACTGAGGAGAAGAGAAGGAAAGTTACTTTGCCTAAATCCATAGATAAAGTCATTTTTCACTAGTCAGAAATAGGCCCTATGCCTACTTTTGAACAAATAATTTTGATTAGGAGCATGAGCTAAGCTTATTACAACATGCCTGTAGTGTTCACTTTTGGGGAGGGCATGTTGACATAAATAACAACTGAACCACAATTCTGCCTGGGCTAGTTACTCAAAATATGTTATCCAAAGAAAATTCCAGATAGTATTGTTTCAAAAAGAAGCTGAACAATGATGAGTGTCAAAAACAATATTAACTGGCCACAGAACAGTTGCCATAATTCTATAAATCTTCAATAGAGAAAGTTCTGACAAAAGCAATATAGATGGCGTTCTTATAACTATTGCCAAATAGCATAGAGAATAATCTACTGAAATTGATTTATCTTTAAATTTTTGCACACAGTGAATAGTTCTCTAAATCTGTGAGTAAAGACCTATTATTAAAAATGTCAAAAACAGTGAAATGATTGAAATTAAAGTCTGCCTATACAACTGAAATTAACAAAATATTGTAAATGAACTATACTTCAGTTTTAACAGTTATGTGTAATAATATTTAGAAACATATTGTACTTTCATAAATAAAACATAATAAACTAGCACACAATGGATAGCATCATTTTCCTCTCTTATTATAATTATAATTATATATATATTTATAATTAAATATATAATTATAAATTAAATATATAATATAAATTAAATATATAATTATAATTATAATTATAACCTGAATACATTTCAAAGGTTTATGTGTAATCATATCAATGAGGCATTTGCTAAATTTTTTCTGTAATTTGTGTGGTATCTGAGAAAAATTAATTCAAAGCAAGATGTTGGGTTAAGAGGTCAATATAAATTTAAATTAAAATATTAAGGAACCACACACAGCCTGTGTCCTTAGCCTGTGGCAAACTTCCACCACATCATTCCTTCAAAGCACAACAGATTCATTTCTGAGACAATACATTCTGAATTTATGCATAATTGAAAAAACAAAGTTTGATTTTTATTTCCTTTAATGACTTCAGAGGAGAATAAAGCGATACAGTGAAATAACAGAGAATGCATACACATGTGCATGTGTTTGTATAGAGAGACAGCTTGAGAGAGACTGAGAGACAGAGACAGAGACAGACAGAGAGAGAGAGAATGAGAGCTAGTTGAGGATATTATTTCATGGGAGAAGAGCCAGAAGTAATAAAGTTGAATTCTTTTCTTGTGAAGATGACTATTAATCTCAACATCCAAGAAAGAATTTTATAAATTGGCCAGTTCATGTAATTAAGAAATGATGTCTACATGTAAAGTAAGAAAATAAATAATTAGAGTAACTTCCTAGACAATGTCTTGAACATTTAAATAATTTCAATTATTCATAGCAATCACTATGAGTGTCTATATAGGCTATCAATGCTACTGTTAAAAATGGGAAATTTTTACTTTAAATGTTTTTGCCTCTCACTCTTTCTTCTGAATGTTATCAATTCTCATTTTTATCTTTTGAGGGCATTTATCCAATTACAACTACATGCACTAATTCACCAAAAATTTTAATTTGTGTCCTATGCCAGGACAATACAATGCAGTTCCTTACATTTTCAATGTGAAGTGTCTTTTCTAAAATACTGTTAAAATATTTTTAAAAAATATTTTAATACTTTTTAATAAAAATACTCTGTCTACATAAACCATACAACATTTTGTGTGCAAGAATGCTAGCTTAAAAAAAGAATTTTCTCAGGTTTTTCATTAGCATGCACATCCCTCTCTAGGAAATAGATCTGAGTTAGAGGAGAAAAAGATTGTAAGATAGTGATGCATTTGGATAATTGGAACAGTTTGACCAAGGAGAGTATCAGAACTAAAACTATGAGTAAGAATAAGAGGAGTTGGAGTTAAAAGACATTTTATACATGGAAATCACACAAATACTAACTTGCACTGTACTGATGATAATCAAAAGGAACAAGACAGAATATTTCTAGTCTCAAACAGAAAAATAAACATTGGTTTCAATAAAAATATGGAAAGCTTATCCATGGTAATGTAAAAAGGCAAACATGTATAATATCTACTAAATTGATGACCAGTCATGGTAATTATAAAGAATGGCAAACTCATATTTGTGGACCTCAGTATGAAAAGTTATGTATTAATCCTAGCTATTTTATTCATTGTTAGAATAAAAATTATTTCACAATGTATTTCTTCTACAAACAGCTGAAGAAAGAAGAGAAGTGAAAAGCAAGGGAGAAAGGGAAAGGTGCATCCAACTTAACACAAAAAAAAATAGCTTCAAAAATAGCAAGGAGACAAGAAGTCCTTCTTCAGTGAATGGTGCATGGACATAGAGGAAAGTAACAGAAGGGGGATGACTAGAGATCTCTTCAGGAAAACTGGAAATGTTAAAGGCACACTTAACCCAAAGATGGGCACAATAAAGGACAGAAATGGTAGAGCTCTAGTATGGTTTGAGCTCTGCTGAAGAAATCAAAGAGAGATGCTTGAGGGTATTGAGGCTCTATGAATTATTTTCCATTAATTTTCTTTCTGTTGCTTATGTTGGATACTCTGAATTGACTTTTCCTTAAGATTGTTAATTCTTTTTTCTGCCAACTCATATTTCCCACTGAACCTCTTTAGTTAGTCATTTCAGTTATAGCATGTTCCAAATCACTGAAATGTATATAATTGTTATATACATTAATGTTCTATAATTTATGACAAAATAATTATGTTCAAATTATATACTTTTGTATTAATATTCACTATTTGGTTAGACACAGTTTCCCCACTTTTTCTTAGTTATTTGGACATGGTTTTCTTTAGTTCTTTGAACAAATTTATAGCTGCTGACTTGATATTTTTTGCACTAAATTTGACCTCTGGTGTTGTGTGGGAAAGTTTTTCCAACTGCTTTGTTGTTGTGTCTTTGTGTATCATGACTTTTTTCTTTGAAATGACATTTTGAGTAGTATGTGATGGCTCTGAAATTCTTATCCACCCCCCAAAATGTGCAGTTATTCTTCCTATCATGTATTTGGGTTAATTTTGTAAGGTCTGTCATTTGTGATCAATGACATCTGTGCTTGGTTAGTTTAGTACATAATCAGTTAACTGGACAGAGATTTCTGTAAATGAGTTAGTCCTCCATACTTTGCCTACATGCTTGTGTGCCTGTGTAGTGCAAACTTTTAACACTCCTGCAGTTTACATTTCTGAGTTAACCTTTACCTCTTGTGTACGCAATGTCTCAGTGCCAGCTAGAATTGAGATATTAGGCCCTCTTCAGGCCTTTCTTTAGCATAGCCCCAGTCCTCCCTATCCCTAGAAATATGTTAGATCTATTTGAAATAGGGCTTCCCAGGTGGTGCTAGTGGTAAAGAACCTGCCTGCCAATGCAGAAGACATAAGAGACATGAGTTTCATCCCTGGTTGGGGAAGATCCCTTGGATCTTCAGTTGTGTCCAACACAACTGACGTGATGACACGCATGCACCAGTATTTCCTTCTCTAGACCCTCCTTTTGTTTTTTGGTCAGGCTCTTGTTTGCCCCATCTGGGATTATGCCTCAGACAGCTGCAATGTTAAACAATTGGCATTGGTTGTTTAAAAAAAAAAAGAAGAAGAAGACGAAGCATAGAGCACTTTTAACTGCCACAAAGCTCACTGTTTTTATTAAGATTTAGCAATTTTTCTTGAATAAATACTTTTCTGATTTTAAAAGTTATTGGTTACTTTGGAGGGTTCTTTTAAAGTTTATTTTGAATATTTTGTTAATCTACTAGTGTTCTATGGTCTTTTGAACCACTTTTTGCCATTCAGGAAGTCCCATAAGCATTTCTTAATTAAAAAAGCTATGAAGCCTCTTCAGTTTTTAGACAGAATTTCTCTATTTCAGATTCTCAGTAGAGATTTAAGCAGGAACAGAATGTCATTTTCTTAAATGTCAAAATTCTGTCTAAAGGAAAGGATGTTTCAGGTACCTAATCAAATGAACATACATTTCATACATTCCTCTAGGATTTATAAATCCTTTCTTTTATTAGTTCAGAGAGCCTAAATGCCACTGACTTGTACACCAATAGCATACACCTCTGTAAAATCACTTATTTGAGTCAGAGTTCATTTTTATCAACATAAGATTTTTGTACAATTTAAAAATAAAATTTTGTACAACCTGTTTCTAATCTGTCATAAAACTTGTTTTAACATGCCTCTTTACCAGTGTGTGCATGTATATGTGTGTTTTTACCCTTCTGACTACCTTGACTCAGAAGATAAAGAGGCAAAGTATTCCATGAGGGAAATATGTCTTGAAATAGGATGCTAAATTTCTTACTGTATTTGATAATGTTTTCTTTTATATAAAATGAGATGCAAAATGATGAGAGAAGTTACTGAGATACTCTAAATTCTAAACTTTCTTGTATAAGATATAGATTGAAAAGATTGAGAGAAATATATATTTATTTTTATAATTAGTGATATAAATGCAGCAATACAATGAATTTTCAGGGAGTTCAGAATTGAGAGACGATGACAACAGCACATAAGGAAATGTTTTGTAAAGATTTTGACTCAATAGAAATCGAAAAAATTTCAAACACTCTATTTTAATTGCCTAGGTTGTTCTTCACATACTTCTTATTTGTATGATTTTATGGAAAAATTATGTTAAAGAAAAAGACATCAACTAAGTAATTAATTAGATGTTGGTTCATAAATGTGGAGAATTTTGAGAGCTGGGCTTGGAAAAGAAGGATAATATTATGCAGTGGTTTAGAGTTTAATGTTTAGGGTATAGTGTTTAGAGTTTCCTCATTTCATTTCAACATATTTTAGTCCAAATTTAATTGCCTTTTATTTTAAAATCAGCCTTCACTTGGTTTAACGTTTCTTGTTCATCAGAATACTGTTTTCCATAAAATTGTGAAGTATACTGTGTTTGTACAAAAGCACTGGAGTAAATTAATCATTGTTTATAACTAACAATTTCCTAGAAAGTGCATACATTTTCTATGAGATTAAGTGATGATTTTTCCTAATTCTTTTTTGCATCTTCCACTAAATACCCTACATTAGAGGAAATTTACTACACACTCTTACAACCAGAACTCAGTGATCTCTTAATGTTTAGTCAAAAAGAATTGTTAAATTCAACATCAAAAAACATTTACCAAGACCAGCAGATTGTATTTAAATTTTTAAAAATATTTTCACTATTTTTCAGGCTACTTTCAAAACACCAGTTAAGATAGAGTCATGCTTTTAAAATAAAAATTAGAAAAAAAAATCATCTGTGTATATAGAGGTGAACAATGTAAAACCTGATCTGTTAATTAATGCAGTTATTTTTGATAAATAGGAATAATTAAATAGAGAAATCACTTACTTGTTAACGGGAAAAAGCCTACTTTGCAGTAAAACTTGGGCCTAGACCATTTATCTTCAGCTTGATACTAAATAATGACTAAAAATCACTTATTCACTAATTTATACTTAATTCCTTAACTCATATGAATCCAGGCAAGCATTTTATATTAGTTTAATTTGATATAATTTTGCATGATTAGAAATAAACTTTTTTCCTCTTTCTTTTCAATAGAAAACATGTCAGGAGATAAGACAATCAGTACATGTAAAAAAAAAAGGCAGTTGTTTATATTAACAGAGCTGGATTACAGTCATAGAGCATGTCTATTTCATATTTGTTTTGTGTATAGAATGAATGGTGATAGATTTATTTTCTTGGACTCAAAAATCACTGCGGATGGTGACTACAGCCTTGAAATTAAAAGACACTTGCTCCTTGGAAAAAAAGTCATGACAAACCTAGACAGCATATTAAAAAGCAGAGGCATCACTTTGGTGACAAAGACCCATACAGTCAAAGTTATGGTTTTTCCAGTAGTCATACATGGGTATGAGAATTGGTCCATACAGGAGGTTGAGTGCTGAGGAATTGATGCTTGCGAATTGTGGTGCTGAAAACTCTTGAGAGTCACTTGGACTACAAGGAGATCAAACCAATCAATCCTAAAGGAAATCAACCCTCAATATTCTTTGGAGAACTGTTGCTGAAGCTGAAGCTCCAATACTTTGACTAATTGATGTGAAGAGCTGATTCACTGGAAAATATTCTGATGTCAGGAAACATTGAAGACCAAAGGAGAAGGGGAATGCAGAGGATAAGATGGTCAGATAGTATCACTGACTCAATGGACATGAATTTGAGCAAACTGCAAGAGATAGTGGAGGACAGAGAAGTCTGGAAGTCTACCATGGGGTTGCAAAGTCAGACATGACTTAGTGACTGAACAATAACAGTGGTTTGAATATGTCTCCCTAAAATTTGTAAAGTTTTGAGTATGTCAAGGCTGTATATTGTCACCCTTCTTATTTAACTTATATGCAGAGTACATCATGAGAAACTCTGGGCTGAAAGAAGCACAAGGTGGAATCAAGATTGCTGGGAGAAATATCAATAACCTGAGATATGCAGATGACACCACCCTTATGGCAGAAAGTGAAGAGGAGCTAAAAAGCCTCTTGATGAAAGTGAAAGAGGAGAGTGAAAAAGTTGGCTTAGAGCTCAACATTCAGAAAACTAAGATCATGGCATCTGGTTCCATCACTTCATGGGAAATAGATGGGGAAACAGTGGAAACAGTGTCAGATTTTATTTTTTTTGGGGGGTGGTGGTTGAAAATCACTGCAGATGGTGATTGCAGCCATGACACTTACTCCTTGGAAGGAAAGTTATGACCAACCTAGATAGCATATTAAAAAGCAGAGACATTTCCAGGATTCATTTGAATTAGTTCTAATGAGATGGATGAAACTGGAGCCCATTATACAGAGTGAAGTAAGCCAGAAAGATAATGACCAATATAGTATACTAACACATATATATGGAATTTAAAAAGATGGTAATGATAACCATATAGGCAAAAGAGAAAAAGAGACACAGATGTACAGAGCAGACTTTTGGACTCTATGGGAGAAGGTGAGGCTGTGTTGTTCTGAGAGAATAGCATTGAAACAAGTATACTATCAAGGGTGAAACAGACCACCAGCCCAGGTTGGATGCATGAGACAAGTGCTCAGGGCTGGTGCATTGGGAAGACCCAGAGGGATGGGATGGGGAGGGATGCGGGAGGGGGAATCGGGATGGGGAACACATGTAAATCCATGGATGATTCATGTCAATGTATGGCAAAAATCACTACAATATTGTAAAGTAATTAACCTCCAACTAATAAAAATAAATGGAAAAAAAAAACTCATTAAAAAAAAAAAAAAGCAGAGACATTACTTTGCCAACAAGGCTATGATTTTTCCAGTGGTCATGTACGGATGTGAGAGTTGGACTGTGAAGCAAGCTGAGTGCCGAAGAATTGATGCTTTTGAACTGTGGTATTGGAGAAGACTCTTGAGAGTCCCTTGGACTGCAAGGAGATCCAACCAGCCCATCCTAAAGGAGATCAGTCCTGGCTGTTCATTGGAAGGACTGATGCTGAAGCTGAAACTCCAATAACTTGACCACCTGATGCGAAGAGTTGACTCATTTGAAAAGACCCTGATGCTGGGAGGGATTTGGGGCAGGAGGAGAAGGGGACGACAGAGGATGAGATGGCTGGATGGCATGACTGACTCGATGGACATGAGTTTGGGTAAATTCTCGGAGTTGGTGATGGACAGGGAGGCCTGGCACACTGCAGTTCATGGGGTCGCAAAGAGTAGGACATGACTGAGCAACTGAACTGAATTGAACTGAAAATTTGTATGTTGAAATCATAACCCCCAAAGATGATGATATCAGAAACAGGGGCTTTTTGGAGGTGATTAGCTAATGAAGGTGGTGCTTTCATGAGTTAATTTCACGCCTTTACAAGTGAGACCTCCCAGAGATCCCGAACCCCTTCCACCATGTGAGGTCATAGCAAGAAGGTGCAGGCTATGAGCCAGGAAGGTGGCCTTTACCAGAAAGAAACCATATTGGTACCCTGATCTTGGACTTTTAGACTCAAGAACTATGAGAAATAAATTTCTGAACTTTATAAGCTACCTTTTCTATATAATTTTGTTATATCAGCTCAAATGGAATAACCCAGATTAAACATTTCTGATTTATTCTCAGAAAAAAACAATTATACCAAAAAAGATAATTAATTAATGAGCACTCAAAAGGATTGAAGCTTCTGATGTCTACTATGCACCTTCATTCTGACTGTCTCAGGTTTGGTGATGTGAAACAAGTTTATTCTGCTTCACACTGAAAGTTCCCTACTTATCAAGTAAAAGTTAAGTAATATGTGGTTAACCATTGAACCATAATTATGAGCTACTAAACACCATCATTTGGATTCTTTAATCAGTAGGAGCCATAAAGAGTTACAGTTTTAAGGGTTGAACCAAAGGCTAAAGTATGAGGTTTAAGAGATAGATATTTAAACAAAGATGAAGATAGCACATGAATTTGAGTGACTGTCTTATTTGGAGAAATAGCATATTTATACTATTTTAATGTTGCACTTATATTAAAAGAAAATTAATCTAACTTTATGTCGACTATTGCTTTAATTAAAGGTAAAATGCAAGTATTTATCTTTCAGTTTATACATTTTCTGCAACACGATATAGCATGAGATCCAAATAAGACTCGGGAGAAGACACTGAGATTTTTCTCAGCTTTGTGACTATCTTTGGGGTAAGTGAATTTTGACTTAGAATCTCAAGAACCTGTATTTAAATAAATGTGAAATTATGAATGAAATATACTATTTTATTCAGGCAAAATAATATGTTGTTATTAACATACTATTTAATAGCATGTTACATTATTAAATAAAATATCAAAATGATTTAAATGATTATTTACCAATTTACTTTATTAACTTTAATTTAATATATTATTAAATAATATGTTATTTAATAATATGTTAAATAATATGTTATTTAATAATATGTTAACAGTATGATTATCTTCAAGAACAGAATTACTAGGATGTACATATTATTACCTTTAGTAAAACTGATTTATACTGGGAGAAGTTCATATTTTACAAAAAGTCAGTCATGGCAAATATTTATTGTTGTTTAGTCACTAATTTGTGTCCAACCCTTTTGCAACCCCATGGACTGCAGTTTCCCAGGTTCCTCTGTCTAGGATTTCTAAGGCAAGGGTACTGGAATGCGTTGCCATTTCCTTCTCCAGTGGCAAATATTGAATCATATATATTTTAATATTCTCTGGCTCCAGAGAAGTTTAAAATATGGGCATATAAGAAATATTTCACATATTAAGTGTATAAGTCTAACCGAAATTCATCCTAGATCTTTGTGTTTCAAACTTAAGTTTCTGCAGATAAATTATTCCATGCAGTAATGATCTAGCAGAGGAAAAACAACAAACAAACATATTCAATGAAACAGAAGATGGTGACATACCGTTTAATTTTATTGTGTAAAATTAGCATTTGGTGATAATTATGAACAATCATGTTATTTACCTGTTTTACTTATTTTTGGACATAGTTGCACAATTTAAAAAATATTTCTCACACCTCTCTGTCCATATCATAGAGGACAAATCAGGTTGAGAGGGAGGACCTATAAACTGAAAAAAGGGGATATTAGATGTACATATGTACTATAAGTATACTCAAGCATCCATATATGTGTATAAAGCACATACGTGTGAAATATTTTTATTAAAGAAATTCCATTCTTAATTCTTAAGAAAATTTAATTCTTTATAAAATTTCTTAAGAGTATCATATTGGTCAGACATATATATATATATATATAGATACATGTACAAGTACAGATATATTTGTTAAAGATGCTTCTTTTAGGACTTTTATCATTGAAAAATGCACAAAGGACTAAATTGGCCCTAGGATTACAGTGACTTCTTGTATCTGAATCTCTCAGACAGCTTTAAAAACAAAACAAAAATAAACCTATGATAAATGAGTTGCATATACTGTCATCACCATGTCAATATACAGCCTTGACATACTCCTTTCCCAATTTGGAGCCAGTCTGTTGTTCCATGTCCAGTTCTAAATGTTGCTTTTTGACCTGCATACAGGTTTATCAGGATATTCATTGGACTATTCCCTGAATATTCATTGGAAAGACTGATACTGAAGCTGAAACTCCAATACTTTGCCCACCTAAGGCGAAGAACTGACTCTTTGGAAAAGACCCTGATGTTGGGAAAGATTGAGGGCAGGAGAAGGGGACGACAGAGAATGAGATGGTTGGATGTCATCACTGACTCCATAGACCTGAGTTTGGGCAAGCTCCAGGAGCTGGTGATGGACAGGGAGGCCTGGCATCTAGAGTCCATGGGGTCACAAAGAATCAGGCATGACTGAGTGACTGAACTGACTGCTGACCATGAGAATGCAGAAGATAGTCCTCCAATTACCTATGAATAGAATGAAATATACCCAGCTACAACAGAACTTCCAGTAGAAACGGTGCTGTTGTAAGTTTGTAGATACAGAAAGTAGGGAAGGGAAGTCTGCAGATACTTCATGGAAAAGACAAGAGATCAGGTTCCAGATGAAACACAAACAAAACCATTCAATGAAAGAAGAAGCCAATGCTAAGAAGATGAGTGAGATATTTGCCAGTCCACAGCATTTAATGCTGGGAGGACCTTGAAAAAATGTTGGATTAGAAAAGGAAGGCTTGATGAAAAATAAAAGAAAAAGGGATAAATAAAGAAAGCATGTGTCCCTTGGAGATTTTTCAATGGAGAGGAAAAATAATGCAATAAGGTGTAAAAAGTAAGGATCCTACACAAACAAAAAAGGACTCATCATGCAAACGCAAACCTCCCCCTCCCTACTACCATCATCATGAAAATCAGTCATTATAGAAACATAAAAAATACTCTTAACTAAGAATACTGCCTAAAATAAGAAAAAAGAAAAGTACAGAGAAATTTCATACAAAATTAAAGGGAGAAAAAGATATTAGAAGATGAGAATTGGAACAAGTTACAGAACTGTGGTGCTGGAGAAAACTCTTGAGAGTCCCTTGGACTGCAAGGAGATCAAACCAGTCAATCCTAAAGAAATCAGTCTTGAATGATCTTTTGAAAGACTGATGCTGAAGCTGAAGCTCCAGTGCTTTGGCCATGATGCAAAGAATTAACTCACTGGAAAAGACCCTGACACTGTGAAGGATTGAAGACAGGAGGAGGATGAGAGAGGATGAGATGGTTGGATGGCATCACCCATTCAACGGACATAAGTCTGAGTAAGCTCTGGGAGTTTGTGATGAACAGGGAAAGCTGGCGCACTACAGCCTATGGGGTTGCAAAGAGTCAGACACGACTAAGGAACTGAACTGAACAGAACAGAATACCACTCATCCAGTGATAATGCAGCAGAAGAAAATGATGCTATAGCACTCCAATCAGAATTAAATATTTTCAAATATTATTTGAAACTACATAGTAAAAGTAAAATCAGAAATTTAGAAATTAAGAGCAGGTATGGCTAATAAGCTAGAAAAAGTAAGAGCAGTGATTAAAGACACAAAAATTATTTATTAAAAAAGGACAAATCACTCAGAAATAAGGATACACACACACACACACATATATACACACATATATATAAAAGAGTGGACTCAATCATTTATGAAGGCTGAAAAGTCCAATATCTGCAGTCAGCAAGCTGGAGACACTGAAGAACCAAAAACATAGTCTAGTCTGAGTCCTAAGGCCTAAGAATTAGGAAAGTCAACTGTCCAAGTTCCAGTCTGAGTCCAAAACTGAAGGCATAAGAAGACTATCTTCTTAGCTCAGAGACAGTCAGAGTGAAAGAATTCTTTCCCATTCAGCCTCTTAGTCTAGTCAGTCCCTTAAGGATAGGATGAGGCCCACCCACAGTGGTGAGGATAAGTTATTTACACAGTTTACTGAGTTAAATATTGATCTCATTTGGAAACAGCCTGTTAAAACAATAAATAGCAGCAGTTTTTCTATACATAATATGTGGCTGTCAAATAAAATGATTTTTAGATGAAAAAATAAAAATAGTGAGTGGTTAAGTAATAAAATAAAAATAAAGGTGCCGTAGAATGTGAATACACAAAATATGATGAGGTATCTGGATGAATATTCTTAAGGATTTTGGTAAGGCAGTTATTGATAAATTCAAAAATTTGCAGAAGCAGACCACCCATATCTAACATGAACAGTTCACTTGTTAATTCTGATATTTGGTGGCCTCAGCCTGCAGAGGCTTGCAGCAAGGCTTTGGTTCCTCACCAGAGATTGAGGTCGGGTCACGGAGTGACAGAACTGAATCCTACCTAGCCAGTTGTCAATGACAAGGTCCTGGCTCTTTAGTTTTGCAGAGAAGAAGTCACACAAAGACGGAAGGTAGTGAAAAAGAGTAGAGAATGTGTAGAAGACACACAGGCAGGCTCAGGGAGAGAAAGAAAGTCACGCCCTCATGACTGTTTAAATCACTTATATAGGACATTTCTTCTGGGTTTCTTTTGACCAATCATTTTGATTTTCCTGGTTCAGCGTCCATATTTGGTATATCACAGGACCTTCCCCTGTGTGTGCATGCGTCTTTTAGCCAAGATGGATTCTACTGAAGAGACCTATGCGTAGTTAGCGTCACTTTGCATCACTTCCGGTTTGACTTCCTAGGATACTTCTTGTGCATGTGTAGTCGGGGAGGTCTGCTGACTTCAAGAATGAGAAATATGTGGGCTCATCTAGATATCTTCTATCTGGGCAGGCTCAATCTCTTCCTTTGTTTGTTCTGCTATTTTGTATTGGAACATCAGTCCACAGAGAACCATTTCCAATTGCTTGCCCTGGGGTCCCATCTATTTCCTGCTTCAGTTTGATTTTATAGAAATCTCTCTACTACAAAGTAATTATACCTTGCATTAATCTGGGTTCTCCAGAGAAACAGAACCAATAGGCTGAGTATTCAGGGGCATACTGAAGCACCATATCCAGAATATCAGAATAATTGTTGCATTTGACTCTCAAACAGCAAAGAAGAAAGCATAGTACCTGGTAAAAGTCTTCAGATTCCAGATACAACAAATTTCACATTTATCAATGTTGCTCTGACCTGTATACTGGATGACATGAAAAGCTGCTACCGTGACTTTGTCACCTAGAACAGAAAAAGATTCTAGGGTAATTTCAGAGTGTTTCTGGCACCGCATCTGTGTGAATTAGCAGTGTGGTAAAAAGCACTCCTGGAAACCATTAAAATACATAGGATGACCAAAAATATTATATCAGAACTGACTGTGTGCCAAATAAAATATCTCATAAAGCTTAATTGTTCCTTCCATTTATTTCACCTTAGCCATGTGACCCAAATTCTCTTAATAGCTCCACCTAGCTAACTCTGAGGAAAGTGAGATATTGGAAATAGAATTTAAAATATTGCACTTTTGGAAAACTCATTCAAATATATGTTTCAAAACACATTGCGAGCAGCCCTTTGAGGGCCTACAGTGGCATTCATGCATATTAGGTACCTTGAAGCCTAAGCTTCATTAGTTTTCTGATAAACTTACCTCTCTCGTTGTCCTTTATTACTTGAAACAATCTATTATCCTCTGAAATTATTTGATTTGTTGTATAAAGAAAGGAATAAATGACCTTGAGAACTTTTCCTTTTTATAAGAGCCACAAATAATAAATTACATTTCTCATTCTGAAATCAATACTTTAATTAAATTTAATTTCACCTATTAATAATACAGTTTGAGGCAGAGTACTTACTGGTCTTCTAGCAATGTATATTATATATTTATTAGCTTGGTGTTTTATTTTATTTAATTTGAGCTGTTATCAGAAGCACAAATTAATCAAATTTCAACTGGGCAAACAAGTCATAGAGAATAAACATCACAAGCAAAACAAAGTCTCAAGATAAATTAACAGAACTAATAAAAATGTATCACATTTTGTGACATATTTTTATTAGTGATATATCCAATGCATAACACTAAGAAACATGCCAACTTTTTTGACCCCATTAAGGAAATAGCTAATGAAATAGCACAGATAATAACATATATAACACAGCATTCCAAACATGCTGACCTAACAAATCTACAATAGCTCCCATATATTTAAATGATAAAAGGAGCCTAAAATGAAACAAATTTACTAGTTTAGCTAAGTAGTAATAAATGAAGTCACTATCACTCTGCATTTGAGGCAGCTACTATCTTCTGAATTCTAATAACTTAAAGGCAGGTATTTTTGTGTACTAAACTTAAAATTAATCTTACACACAGAATATATAATATAAACACCTAAATTACATCTCATTCATCTAAGTCAACTAGAATCTACAATCTTGGAAACTACAATAATTTGGAAGAGCTGTACATAAGAAAATAAAAGCATACTTTGTCTCACAGCTCCAAAAACAAAACAGAACAATATGGTCTAGTAAAAACATATTCTCATAGTAGCTGTAGTAGTATATTTTCTTCACCACTGGCTGGCTGACAAATATGTATTTAACCTATTTAGGTAGCTAGATGAGATTTAAGCAGATTGAATGATATATTTGTATAGTTTTCTTACTTCTATAAACATCTCTACATATTATTTTGCATCTAATTATTGAAGAAAAGATTGTTGCCTCTGAGAAGTTAATGAACTTTATTTCCTTGGACAACTTAAATTTGGTATAGAATTATAGTTTCTTTTTCTTGTAAGCAAAGAGAAGCAGCATCAAGTTTACGAACTAATTTGAGCACAATATTTTAATGATTTCCTAAATTTGAACAATAACTTCCTAATTTGTTTCTCTGCATCTTCATTTCCTTAAAAGAACAGTGTTTCTGGCGACTATCCTTCATCCTTGACATTTGAGCTTCCATTGGTCAGAGTGCAGAAGGATCTCAGAATTCCAGATTATTCACATTCTTATGTTTGAAGTTCTTGAAGAAAAATTACTTTTTAGTTAATGCTGTAGGAATATTGCCATGATTAACACTTAAAAACCTTGTCATGGATTCCTGCAGTTGCTAGAAGTGTTGCCTGATCACCTGTTAGTATTGAGCATAATCCTAGGAAGTTTATCCCAAAATGGAATTTTGAAGCAAACCGTCAGAACTATAGCCTAATGGAGGATTCCATCAGTGGTCAAATTTCCATTGTAGTTACCCTTGACATGCTACAGAGATGCAGTTGTTAAAATTCTTCCAGTGTGAGTTGATATGAGACAGATATAGAAGAGAAAGTGTGTTCAGGGAAATGTTAGCCGTTTGGGAGGTTCAACAGAAGCAGTAATTGTAAAGAATATGAAACAGATGACCCTCACTGGATGTTATTGATTCAGTGCAGAAAGGTTATGAGTGATTAATAAGCCTTTTTTTTTCTTTCTGGTCTGATTATCAAGGTGGTAGAACTCCAGCAAAGGTTGAATTCTCAGCCCCAGAAAACACATTTTGCCAAAATCATAAGCCTGATTAGGAAATGCTTAAATTCTTCAAATCATTCTGGTCATATATGGGTTTATGCACTTAAATTCTGAATTTCCAGGTTTAATCAAAACCATTGGGGCCTGCAGAAATTGTTTACTGCCCATTGTTTAAGATAATGCACTCCATTGCTTGAATACCATATAGAAGTCCCTTCCTTGCAAGAGAAAACATGATTCCTCAAGAAAATACCACTCCTTCTTGGTTATCAGGCTAATAGCTAGAGTCAGGTCACTACATAAACTTGTTGAGAAAGTGAAAGAAATCATGAGTTTGTAAAGAGATTTGTCAACTGAAAAGAAGTACACAGCCTAAAAACTGAGAATTATGATTTATTCGAAAAGCTTTCTGCAAACTCAAGACCATGAGGCAGCCTCTCAGTCACCCTGAGGGGCTTCTCTGAAGAGGTAAGGGAAAAGCCAGGATATATAGTGATTTTTGCAACAAAAACCAGGTAGCCAGAACATCAAAAGATTACTGTTAATTAAAGAAAACCTGATGCATCTGTTTAGTAAATTTAGTACTGTTCTATATATAGAAAGATGCAAGATCTGGGCTCATTGAAATCTTTCCTCTGATATGCATCTTAAATACTAGGGCTAGCTCGAATCCCCTCAGGGTGCACCACTGGGGGCACTGCAGTGGCTGATGGTTTGAGACTTGCTATATCATTTGTTTACTGATATGACTGGCAGTATTTTCATCCATAGACTCTACATCAAAGGACCTGTAGACCCTAGTGCTTAGAGCTCTAGAGTGATGGAGAGGCTGGATCACTACATGGAAGGATAGGAAAACATCTTGTTGTGTTGTTCAGCAGCTCAGCCATGTCCCACTCTTTGTGATGATAGACTGCAGCATGCCAGGCTTCCCTGTCCATCACCAACTCCAGGAGTTTACCCAAACTCATGTCCATTGACTCAGTGATGCCCTCCAACCATCTTTTCCTCTGTTGTCCCCATCTCCTTCTGCCTTCAATCTTTCCTATCACCAGGGTCTTTTCCAGTGAGTCAGATTTTCACATCAGGTGGCCAAAGTATTGGAACTTCAGCCTCGGCTTCAGTCCTTATAATGGATATTCAGGGTTGATATTCTTTAGAATTGACTGGTTTGATCTCCTTGCAGTCCAAGGAACTCTCAGAGTCTTCTCCAACAGCACAGTTCAAAAGCACCAATTCTTTGGTGCTCAGCATTATTTATGGTCCAAATCTCACATCCATACATGATTACTGGAAAAACCATAGTTTTGACTATACTGACTTTTGTTGGCAAAGTTATGTCTCTGCTTTTTAATACTCTGACTAGGTTTGTCATAGCTTTTTTTTTTTAAGGTGCAAGTATCTTTTAATTTTATGGCTGCAGTCACCATATGCAGTGATTTTGGAGCCCAAGAAAATAAAGTCTGTCAGGTCTCCACTGTTCTCCAAACAATTTGCCATGAAGTGATGGGACCAGATGCCATGACCTTAGTTTTCTGAATGTTAAGGTTTATGCCAGCTTTATCACTCTTCTCTTTCACTTTCATCAAGAGGCTCTTTCATTCCTCTTTGTTTTCTGCCATAAGAGTGGTGTCATCTGCATATTTAAGGTTATTGATATTTCTCTTGGCAATCTTATTCCAGTTTTTGCTTCATCCAGCCCAGGATTTTGCATGATGTACTCTGCATATAAATTAAATAAGCAAGGTGACAATATACATCCTTGATGAACTCCTTTCCCAATTCCCAGTCCTCTGTTCTATGTCTGGTTCTAACTTTCTTGACCCGCCTACAGGTTTCACAGGAGGCAGGTAAGGTGGTCTGGCATTTCTCTCTCTTGAAGAATTGCCCACAGATTTTTGTGATCCACACAGTCAAGGACTTTAGTGTAGCTAATATAGCAGTAGTAGATGTTTTTCTGGAATTCCCTTGTTTTGTATATGATCCAATGGATGAATTGGCAATTTGATCCTGGTTCCTCTGCCTTTTTATATCCAGCTTGAACATCTGGAAGTTCACGTACTGTTGAATCCTAACTTGAAGGATTTTGAGCATTCCTTTGCTAACATGCAAGATGAGTGCAAATGCTCAGCAGTTTGAACATTCTTTGGCATTGCCTTTCTTTGGGATTGAAATGAAAATTGACTTTTTCCAATCTTATGACCACTGCTGAATTCTCCAAATTTGCTGGCATATAGAGAACAGAACTTTCACATCATCATCTTTTAGGATTTGCAATAGCTCAGCTGGAATGCCATCACCGCTACTAGTTTTTTCCATCTTCCTCTGCAACGCTGTAGCAAGAATATATGTTCTGTGCTGTGTGCTCTGCTAAGTCACTTCAGTCACGCCCAGCTCTGTGATCCCACGAGCTGTAGCCTGCAAGGATCCTTTGTCCATGGAATTCTCCAGGCAAGAATACTGGAGTGGGTTACCATTTTTCCTCCAGGGGATCTTCCCAACCCAGGGATCGAACCTGTGTCTCCTTCACTGCAGGTGAATTCTTTACTACTGAGCCACCAGGGGAACCTTAGCAAGAATATATAATAATGATTAATCCCGTTCTTTCTCAAAGGGATTTATAGCTATTGAACTATTTAACAATAGCCTAGGAAAGAGGAATACTCAAAGACTACACAAACTTTAAGATGAAGTAAGTAGCTTGATGTTGGGTACCTGGAAATGTGAATTGTCATTTTAGCCATCCTCCCATTAAGATATGCAGAGGTCATTGCCAAAGGCATTCAGACCATATAATAAATAAAGCCCTAGAACAGGCATGGCTCACAGGGGCTAATAGTTCTACAGAATTTCTTGATGGTGATTTCCTTAATATCCAAATGCATAATCCTTGGTGGTTTGTATCCATGTTCATATACAGAATTCCCATATTGCTTCCTTAATCTGTGAGGTAAGCAATTCTAGGGAAAAGGCCAAGTGCAAGTCTCAGAAACGAGCCCTCTTCCCATGAAGATAGTAAATCCAGAGCAATAAAGGGACTGAAGCCACTTTTTAGGCCTAATGGATGCTAAAATTGTGGCCTTATTATTTTTCCATTCATTCAATAGTCTGGCACCTATAAAAGTCAGATATATCTTTACAGATAGCAAATGCAGTATCACAAACTCAAATGTCAGCCTCAATCACAGTACATGCTCGAGTGATGTTATACCCACTGAAGGATAGTAACAGATTCCTATAGTCTGTATGTGTGTGCTGTGCTTAGTCACTCAGTCATGTCCAACTCTTTGGGATGCCATGGACTGTAGCCCGCCAGGCTGCTCTGTCCATGGGGATTCTCCAGGCAAGAACACTGAAGTGGGTTGCCGTGCCCTCCTCCAGGGGATCTTCTCAACCCAGGGATCGAACCTAGGTCTCCCACATTGCAGCCGTATTCTTTACTGTCTGAGCCAATTAATTGGGCAAATGTGTCCTGTTTTGTTGCAGTCAAGTGATTAAGAAGAAGCAAAATCAGTTTGCATCTATATGGTACATTACTTTTCTGGGCCTGCTTTAAAAAATCACCACAAATTTGGTGGCTTAAGACAACAGAAACTTACTCTTTCATAGTTCTGGAAGACTGAAGTCTGAAATGAAGGTGTCAGCAGGGTGGGTCATTTCTGAAAGATCTGGGAGAGAATCAGTTCCATGTCGCTTTCCTAGATTTTGGTGGTTACTGCAATATCTGTCATTTCTTGGCTTATAGATGCCATCACTCCTATACAGGTTCTGTATTTACATGTTCAAAACTGTCTGTTTTCTACTTTTATAAGCATAGCAGTTATTGGATTAGAGCCCACCCTAATCCAGTTAGGACCTCATGTTAACTTACTAATCACATTTACAAAGATTCTATTTCCAAATAAGGTAACATTCTGATGTCCTGGATAGGTATAAATTTTAAGGGGTGCATTATTCAACCTAGAACACTTGGTATTGTCTGCAGTATACATTTTCACTCTTGACCTATGTAAAATTTACTATTAAGGGAAATTCAGCCACTTAGACATTCCATACACATCCATTGTTTGACTGTATGGGTAACACAATTTGCTGAATGATAGCATCTTCTTGGAAGACGGTTTGCTATGACCAGTGCATTTTCTTGACAAAACTCTGTTAGCCTTTGCCCTGCTTCATTTAGTAGATGAGGAAAAAGTGTAAAGAATGATAGATTTTATTTTCTTGAGCTGCAAAATCATTGCAGATGGTGACTGCAGCCATAGAATTATAAGATGCTTGCTTCTTGGAAGAAGACTATGACAAACCTAGACAGCATATTCAAAAATAGAGACATCACTTTGCCAACAAAGGTTCATATAGTCAAAGCTATGTTTATTTCTGTAGTCATGTATGGATATGAGAGGTGGACCATAAAGAAGGCAGAGTGCCAAAAGAAGAATTTATTCTTGAATTGTGGTGCTCAAGAAGACTCCTGAGAGTCCCTTGGACTGCAAGGAGATCAAACCAGTGAATCCTAAAGGAAATCAACCCTGAGTATTCATTGGAAGGATTGATGCTAAAGCTGAAGGCCCAATATTTTGGCCACCTGATGCAAAGAACTAACTCATTGGAAAAGACCCTGATGCTAGGAAAGATTGAAGGCAAGAAGAGAAGAGGGTGGCAGAGGATGAGATGGTTAGCTATATCACTGACTCAATGGACATGAGTTTGAGCAAACTCTGGAAAACAGTGAAGGACAGAGAAAAGCCTGCCTTGCTGCAGTTCATGGAGTTGCAGAGTCGGACATAATTTAGTAACTGAAAACAGCATCTTGTTGTATAAGCAAGAAATAACAAGGATATTTGAGTCTTCTGAAATACATATGTGCTTCATAGGGTGGGAACTAAGCTCTATGAAATTTTGGAGGGTATCTACCACTTCAACTTTATTTTTAGATTTTATTTACTTTTTAAATTGAAGTGTAGTTGATTTGGTCTTCCCTGGTAGCTCAGTCGATAAAGTATTTGGGGTTCAATCTCTGGGTCAAACGATCACCTGGAGAAGGAAATGGCAACCCACTTCAGGATTCTTGTGTGAGAAATCCCATGAACAGAAGAGCCTGGCAGGTTATGGTCCATGGGGTTGCAAGAGTTGGACTCAACTTAGCAACTAAACCACCACCACCACCATAATTGATTTACCACATCATATTAGTTCTTATTGTATAACATAGCATCTCAGTATTTTTATAGATTATACTTTATTTATAGTCACCACTAAATAATGGCTATATCTCCCTGTGTGGTACAATACATCTCTATAGCCTATTATTTTATGTGTAGTAGTTCATACCTCTCAATCACTTATTCCCATCCCTACTTTCCCTTCCCTCCCTCCCTGACCCCGCTGGTAAGCACTAATTTTTTCTGTGTACCTGTGAGAGTCTATTTCTGTTATTTTCTTGTATATTTTAGATTCTATCTATAAGCGATAACATACAATATTTGTCTTTCTCTGTCTGACAAATTTCATTAAATATAATACCCTTTCGGCCTATCTATGTTCTTTCAAATGGAATAATTTATTTCTTTTATATGATGGTATATTTCCATTATATACATTTGCTGATGGATACACCTCCACTAGCTTTGTTCACACTGATGCTTCCTAACACACACTTGACTTCGCATTCTAGAATATCTGGCTCTAGGTGAGTGATCACACCATTGTGGTTATCTGAGTGGTGAATATCTTTTTTGTATAGTTCTTCTGTGTATTCCTGCCATGTCTCCTTAATATCTTCTCTTTCTGTTAGGTCCATACTGTTTCTGCACTTTTATGGTGCCCGTCTTTGCATGAAATATTCCCTTCAGTTCAATCACTCAGTCCTGTCTGACTCTGCAACCCCATGACAGCTGCACGCCAGGCCTCCCTGTCCATCAGGAACTCCCGGAGTTGACTCAAACTCATGTCCATTGAGTCGGTGATGCCATCCAACCGTCTCATCCTCTGTCGTCCCCTTTTCCTCCTGACTTCAATCTTTCCCAGCAACAGGATCTTTTCAAATGAGTCAGTTCTTTGCATGAGGTCACCAAAGTATTGGAGTTTCAGCTTCAACATGAGTCCTTCCAATGTATATCCAGGGCTGATTTCCTTTAGGATGGTCTGGTTGGATCTCCTTGCACTCCAAGGGACTCTCAACAGTTTTGTCCAACACAACAGTTCAAAAACATCATTTCTTCAGTGTTCAGCTTTCTTTATAGTCCAACTCTCACATACATACATGACTACTGGAAAAACCATAGCTTTGACTAGATGGACCTTTGTTGGCAAAGTAATGTCACTGCTTTTTAATATGCTGTCTAGATTGGTCATAACTTTCCTTCCAAGGAATAAGTGTCTTTTCATTTCATGGCTGCAATCACCATCCACAGTGATTTTGGAGCTCAGAAAAAAAATAAAGTCAGCCACTGTTTCCACTGTTTCCCCATCTATTTCCCATGAAGTGATGGGACCAGATGCCATGATCTTAGTTTTCTGAAAATTGATCTTTAAACCAACTTTTTCACTCTCCTCTTTCTTTAGCTCTTCTTCACTTTCTGCCATAAGTGTGGTACCATCTGCATATCTGACATTATTGATATTTCTACCAGCAATCTTGATTCCAGCTTGTGCTTCATCCAGCCCCACGTTTATCATGATATACTCTGCATATAAGTTAAATAAGCAGGGTGACAATATACAGCTTTGAAGTACTCCTTTTCATATAAGGAATCAGTTTGTTCCATGTCCAGTTCTAACTGGTGCTTCCTGAGCTGCATACAGATTTCTCAAGAGGCGGATCAAGTGATCTGGTTTTCACATCTCTTGCAGAATTTTCCACAGTTTGTGTGATCCAAATAGTCAAAAGCTTTGGCACAGTAATAGAGCAGAAATAGATGTTTTCCTGGAACTCTCTTGCTTTTTTGATGATCCAGCAGATGTTGCCAATTTGATCTCTGGTTCCTCTGCCTTTTCTAAAACCAGCTTTAACATCCGGAATTTCACAGTTCACATATTGTTGAAGCCTGACTTGGAGAATTTTGAGCATTGCTTTACTAGCATTAGAGATTAATGCAATTGTGCAGCAGTTTGAGCTTTCTTTGTTATTGCCTTTCTTTGAGATTTGAGTAAAAACTGACCTTTTCCAATCCTGTAGCCACTGCTGCTTTTTCCAAATTTGCTGGCATATTGAGTGCAGCACTTTCGCAGCATCATCTTTTAGGATTTGTGTTAGCTCAACTGGAATTCCATCACCTCCACTAGTTTTGTTTGTCATGATTCTTCCTAAGGCCCATTTGACTTTGCATCCCAGGATGTCTGCCTCTAGGTGAGTGATTACACCACCATGGTTTTCTGGATCCTTACGATCTTTTTGGTATAGTTCTGTGTATTCTTGCCCCCTCTTCTTAATATCTTCTGCTTCTGTTAGGTCCCTACCATTTCTGTCTTTTATTGAACCCATCTTTGCTGATGGGCTTGATGATGTTCCCTTGGTATCTCTAATTTTTTTGAAGAGATCGCTAGTCTTTCCCATTCTGTTGCTTTCCTCTATCTTTTTGCATTGATCATTTAGGAAGGCTTTCTCATGTCTCCTTGCTATTGTTTGGAACTCTGCATTCAGAAGGATATATCTTTCCTTTTCTCCTTGCCTTTTTGAGAAAGAAGTACTGAGTTGTTAAGGAAATATTGCTTTATTCAGGAGATGGGCAACCTGGGGAGAAGGCAGATTCCTGTCCCAGAACCAAGTCTGAAGATTCTGCATCAGCTCAGCCAAATATTCTTAAGGTGGGACTGCTGATAACATGCTGCAATTCAATTTTATTTTCTTCTCCTTTCCTTCATATGTTTCAGAGCTGCATGGTAATATGCTCATTCTCTCAGCCTTCCCAAGGTCCCCCTATATTTCCCATAACAGAAGTTTCCCATAAAAACTGTCTAGTATGTCTTTCTGGACTAACACACCCTCCCTTTTGCATCACTGTTTCTTTCTTTCTTACTTTTTGTGGATTTTTAAAGGAAATTTTTCGATGTGGACCATTTTTAAAGCCTTTTATTCATTACAATATTGTTTCTGCTTTTGGTTTTGGCTTTTTGGCAATAAGGCATGTGGGTCTTAGCTCCCTGACCAGGGATCAACCCCACACCCCTACACTTTAAGGCAAAGTCATAACCCCTGAACCACTGGGAGGTCCCATCATCACTCTTTCTAACAATTTAATTAAAAGTTTTTAACCTTATTAGGACTTACAATTATTTGACTTCATAACCAATCCCCTTACTTCCATTCTTATGCAATTCCCACTATCCTTATTTATATTCACTCCCTTGGGCTTTCCTTGTGGCTCAGCTGGTAAAGAATCTGCCTGCAATGCATGAGACCTGGGTTCGATCCCTGGGTTGGAAAGACCTCCTGGAGAAGGGAAAAGCTACCCATTCCAGTATTCTGGCCTAGAAAATTCCATGGACTGTATTGACCATGGGGTCCCAAAGAGTTGGACATGACTGAGCAACTTTCATTTTCACTTTGTATAATCCTCAAATTTTCTCTTTCTTGTATCAACTCAGTCTCTGGATTACATCATCCCTCAAGGTATGGCTTTAAATATCATGCCTCTGCACATGCATACCAACCATTAAACTACTTTCTTTGTGAATCCAATAATATTGAATAAATTTCCCTTTTACTGTCTAATAGGCATATCAAAATTTAATACATTAAAAATTGAACTCTTGATTCAGCTGTCAACCTGATTCTTTTACAATCTTTCTGATTTTTAGTGATTAGCAACTTAATTTATACAGCTGCCTGGATTGAAGCTATTCTTTTCTTTCATATCCCCAAATTCCAAAATCTGACCAGTTCTCAACCTCTTCACTGTTACGCACCAGTCTAAGACATGACAATTTCTTACCTTCATTACTATAATCACTTCCTAATTACTATGCTTTGTTCTACTTTTGCCTTCCTAAAGCCTATTCTCATCACTGTAACCAGAATGATCCTCTTTGAATGAAAGTTAGATACCTCCTCTACTTAAATCTTCCCCAAGGAGTCCCCTTTCACTTGAAAGACTAGGTTCTTCAGATAATCTGTGCCTTCTTGAAACCAGTCTCTCTGACTAGATCTCCAACTACTCCTGCTTCTTTCATTTACTCCTAAAACACTGGACCCCTTTATATTATTGACATACACTAGACATATTTCTCTTCTTAGATCTTTGTACTTACTCTTTTCTCTGAATAATGCTTTTTACCTTTAAATATTCATATTTCTACCTCCCTATCTTCATTAAAGTTTTCCTTAAATCTTGTCTTCAATGATATTTCCTAAAAATTGTTATAAAAATCACTCCGTGTGACTCATCCAGCCTGAGATTTTTCATGAGGTACTCTGTATATAAGTTAAATAAACAGGGTGATAATATACAGCTTTGATGTGCTCCTTTCCCAGTTATAACCAGTCTGTTGTTCTATGTAAGGTTCTAACTGTGGCCTCTTGACCCACATACAGTTTTCTCAGAAGACAGGTAAGGTGGTCTGGTATTCTTGTCTCTTTAAGAATTTTCCACAATATGCTATGATTCAGACGATCAGGCTCAGCTGGTACAGAATCTGCCTGCAATGTGGGAGAGCAGGGTTTGATCCCCGGGTCAGGAGGATCCCCTGGAGGATGAAATGGCAACCCACTTCAGTATTCTTGCCTGGAAAATTCCATGGACAGAGGAGCCTGGTTGGCTGCAGTCAGTGAGGTCACAAGAGTCAGATACCACTTAGCAACTAAGACTTTCACTTTCACTTTTTTTGTGCAAAGGCTTTCTTATGGCCAATGAAGCAGAAATAGATGTTTTTCTGGAATTCCCTTGCGTTGTCTATGATTCAACAATTGTTGGAAATTTGATCTCTAGCTCCTCTGCCTTTTTAAGATACACCTTTACCATCTTGAAGTTCTCAGGACACACACTGCTGAAACCTAGCTTGAAGGATTTTGAGCATAACTTCACTAGCATGGGAAATGAGCACATCTGTCTGGTAGTTTGAACATCCTTTGGCACTGCCATTCTTCAGGATTGGAATGAAAACTCCTTTTCCAGTCCTGAGCCACTGCTGAACTTTTCAAATTTGCTGGCATATTGAGTACGGCACTTTAATAGCATCACATTTTAGAATTCAAAATAGCTCAACTGGAAATCTGTTACCTCTATTAGCGTTGTTCACAGTAATGCTTCATAAGGCCCACTTGGCTTCACAATCCCAGATGTCTGTTTCTAAGTGAGTGACCATGCCATCATGGTTATCCCAGTCATAAAGGCCTTTTTGGTACAGTTCTTCTGTGTATTCTTGCCACCGTTTCTTAATCTCTTCTTCTTTTAGGTTCTGATGGTTTCGGTCCTTTATAATGCCCATCCTTGTATAAAGTGTTCCCTTGATATTTCCAACAATTTTCTTGAAGAGATCTCTCATCTTTCCCATTCTATCGTTTCCCTATTTGCCACCTCCACTGTATACTCATAAGGTATTTGATTCAAGTCATATCTGAATGTCCTAGTGTTTTCCCTACTTTCTTCAACTGAAACCTGAATTTTCCAGTAAGGGGTTGATAATCTGAGCCACAGTCAGCTCTACAGCTCTTGTTTTTGCTGACTGTGAGGGGCTTTTCCATTTTTGGCTCCCAAGAATGTAACCATTTTTATTTAAGTATTAAACATTTGGTGATGACCATGTGTAAAGTCATCTCTTGTGTTGTTGGAAATGGTGTTTACTATGACCAGTGTGCTCTCTTGGCAAAGCTCTGTTAGCCTTTGAACTGCTTCATTTTGTACTCCAAGGCCAAACTTGCCTTTTACTCCAGTTACCTCTTGACTTTCTACTTTTGCATTCCTGTCCACTGTGATGAAAAGGATGTCTTTTATGCTGTTAACTCTAGTAGCTCTTGTAGGTCTTCATAGAACTAGTCAACTACAGGTTCCTCAGCATCCGTGGTTGGGGCATAGATTTGAATTACTGTGATGTTGAATGATTTGCCTTGGAAATGAACTGAGATCATTCTATCATTTTTGAGATTGCACCCAAGCACTGCATTTCAGACTCTTTTGTTGACTGTGAGAGCTACTCCATTTTTTCTAATGGATTCTTGCTCACATTATGGATATAATGGCCATCTGAATTAAATCTACCCATTTCCATCCATTTTAGTCCACGGATTCCTAAACCCAAAGTACAACTTGAAGTAAAAGTGATCAATATCTCAGTAAAACTCTAAATTCTGTTTTATAGACATAGATGATCTAACTGTGTGAGAAATAGGTGAGTCTCAGTTTCCTCAACAGAAATTTATCTGCCAATGACAACTAATTATCCTTTTTACAATCGATCTAATGAGGATTAGTAAAATGAAGAGGGTAACAAAAATCAAAAAAAGTATCAAAAAATGCCCATTCAAATGTTTCAAAGGCAGTTCACTTTTGCTTCTTTTGGTAGTACATTTCAAGAAAGTTTATTCCCAGATGGGTTGTTATTTCTGTGGTTAGATTTCTTTAGTTTCTTACTTTTATTTGGTGTTTTATAGGGGCATAAACAAAATATTTAAGAAAAATACTACTGGAAATATTTCTTTGAAATCACAGGAGTAGTCAGAAAACAAAATAATTTCTATTCTTATCACCTCTTGAAAGCCTACGGTAATTTCTTTCTTGCAGCGGACCAGTGACTACCTTTGCTAAGTAATTTAATGATGAAGAGGACACCAAGAAAACGAAGAAGTGAAAGATCGATGTTAGTGAGGGGATTAGAAGAAAACAAGCAGTAAGACTGGGCATAAAGGGAATAGTAACAAGCAGAAATTAAGATGTGAAAGCTTCAGAGAAAAAACAGACAAATTCTGAAAGGAGAAAACCAAACCAAACCAAAATAAATAAAGAAAGAAAGAAAGAAAATAAAGGAAAAAACACAAAACTTCAAAATAAATCCTATCAGTGAAAATTATGAAATATTTTTTTGATGGGTAGAATATGTTTTATAACCATATAACCGTATAACATCTGAATAATCAATATTATTATTTACTCCCATGTATATACCTAAATGGGTATTTTATAGTACCTTTCATACAGGTAGATTTTTTTAAAATTTTATTTAAAACTTGTCAATATTTCAAATACAAGGCTTACCAAATTTTAAATGCAATTAAAATTATTTATTTTTCCAGTGCTACAATTGCACATGATTATACATTTAATTTTTTAATGCTAAATCCAAATGTTACTTTTTTTGAAGAATAAATTTTAAAAAATAAATATTCAATATAATCTGTGATAGCTAGTATGGATGTTGTTATACTATATAACTAACTAAAATAGCTATTTTAACATATTATTTTAATAATCTATGTGGTTTTGAAAAAAATATAATAAGTATCTGTTTAAGAATCTACAATTAGAAAATAAATGTACACTAGTAATTTCCTTTCTTTGGTAGCTAATTTGATATCACTAAAAGGAAACACTGTTAGGGCTAAGGCAGAGATGAGATTGAAACTCTATATCCAAACTAAATGTTTGCATTCTAAATAGAACAATAATAATCTCTCTTTTGATTACCGTAGAAGAAAGTGATTGCTGTTGGTTCCTTTTTGTCCTATAAACCTATCAATGTTTCAATTTCTTTCCCCAGATACCTTGTCATTTTCTATCCTTCAAAAAGGATCTCTTTTTGAAAATATAATGGCTACCTAAGATTTTATTTATTTCTAATCAAAATAAAATGATTATGTAATTCCATTAGCTTACTAGTCTTCCTCCTTCTTTTTCTTCATTTGTCTAAACCTCTATGCTAATGGTCTACTTGAAATGAGGTAATATTATAACTTGACTGTAACAGACACACAAATAAGGAATAGAAGGATAGGGATACTAAAATCAGAAAAAAAAAAAGATGGAAAATCTTTATAGTTAAGTCTAGGAACAGAAGATCAAAGCATCCTTTTATAAATCATAATATATGTTAATAATCTATGCACAGCTACAATAGCTCAAAGTATGAAATATGCTTCCCTTTTTTCAGACAAAAATCTTATGTTAACATCTTATATTTCTGTTTTTCTATCATAATATTCTCTCCTAACTTCTTTCCCACCCTTGGTATTTTCTTTGTCTTTTATTACAGTAAAGGAAATACATATAAGAGTGTGTATTTCAGTGTGTGTGTGTGTGTGTTAAGAAAAGATCAATATAGACCTTAAAATATGTAGGCAATAGCTTAGTTAAATTAGAAAATACAAATACTCGGCATAATTTAGAGAGACATTTCAATAGTTGAGAAACAGAAATGAAGGCTGATTTAATAGTAGAGAATATTAGAGAAATCATCATAGTAAAAAAAGAAAACAACTTAGTGTGTAGTATTAGTTGCTCAGTTGTGTCCAACTCTTTGCAGCCCCTTGGACAGTAGTCCAACAGGCATCTGTGTCCTTAGAATTCTACAGGCAAGAATACTTGAGTGGGCTGCCATTCCCTTCTCCAGGGTACCTTCCTGACCCAGGGGCTGAACCCAGGTCTCCTGCATTGTAGGCAGATTCTTAACCATGAGCCACAATTACTAAGGTTGAATTAAGATTTTGAAACTGAGAGTCAAAAGGAAAGGAGGAATAAAGAGTTAAAGATTACTCAGGAGAGGGACTTCCCTTGGTGGCCCAGTTCTTACGAATCCACCTTCCAATGCAGGGTCCATGGGTTCCTGTCCCTGGTTAGAGAACTAAGGTGCCATATGCCTCCAGACAGCTAAACCCACATGCTGCAACTAGAGAGCCCGCATAGTCTGGAGCGTGTGTGCCACAACTAGAGAGAAGCCGTGAAGTGTAGCAGTAAAGATCCAGCAGGCCACAACTAAGACCCAAAACAGCAAAAAAAAAAAAAAAAAAAAAAAGTACTCAGAAGAACTGAGTAAAGAAAGCAGAAGGGCAAAAGGTGCTGGTTCTATCTTATCTTTATGAATCGAATTTGTAAATCATAATTTCATCACTTTTGACTTTTGTCTTTGACATTGATAAAAGCTTCCCTGGAGGCTCAGATGGTAAAGAATCCTTCTGCAATGTGGGAGACCCAGGTTCAATCCCTGGTCTGGAAGGTCCCCTGGAGAAGGGAATGGATACCCACTCCAGTATTCTTCCTGGAGAATCCCATCGACACAGGAGCCTGGCAGGCTACATTCCAGACTGTAGGGTCACAAAGAATCAGACGCCTCTGAGCCACTAACACTGTCACTTTCTCTTGTCTACTCTAAGATTCATTTTACTGATCTGTAAAATGTTGATAAAATATCTACCTAACAAGGTTGGTTGTAATGGGGATTGCATGAGACAGCTTTCCTAAAGTGAAAACGAAAGTGAAAGTGAAGTCGCTCAGTCGTGTCTGACTCTTTACGACCCCATGAACTGAGGGTATATTAAATCATCCATGGATTAATAATTATTCAATAGATGGTAGTTACAAGATTCTTGTCAAAAATTAGCAAGTTCAAGACAAACATGCGTGTGTGCATGTCAAGTAGCTTTAGTCATGTCCGACTGTTTGTGATGCTGTGGACTGCAGCCTGCTAGGCTCCTTTGTCCATGAGAAGCTCCAGGCAAGAATACTGGAGTGGGTTGTCATGCCCTCCTCCAGGGGGTCTTCCCCACCCAGGGCTTGGACCCACATCTCTTAGTTCTCCTGCAGTAGCAGGCAGGTTCTTTACCACTAGCACCACTTGAGAAACCCTAAGGCAAACAACTTTCCATGAAAGTAATGATTTGTTCAGGTCTCATTCATCCTGAATAATATGAAGATTTTTGACTTAGAATTTAGAGCTTTCAATATACTTTAACATCTTATTAACAGTTTAGTAATGTTATTTTATTTTCAGACCATAAGTTACAAGTTATTAAACCATGTTATCAAGGATCTATTTAAACTAATTTTAAGTGGGGTCAAATAAACAATCCAAACAAAAACAATTACCTTGGGAGAGAAGTAAGTGCCTTGAACAGAATATGCTTACATTGTCTTCATTTATTTGTTTAAAATTAAGACATATAAAGTAGTTTTTGCATTATTACATAATAAAGAACAAAGGAAAGCTTCAAAGTGAATTCAAAGTAATTGAACCTAGCTTATCGTTAAAAACTATTATATTATCTATGTAAAAGTAATTAATGTGAACCACAAAATGATGAAAACAAAGGATGACCTTTCCAAATGTGGCAAAAGTGAAATATTGAAGCAACTGTTGCCATGGATACTGTGCTCTATCAAGTCTGCTATTTCTCTAGTACTCGAAAAAGTTGCAACATCTAAAGAGCAAATAGCACTTCGATTGCGGCATTGCCTTACTCTTGAAATTAAACTTACCCATACATGTTCCAAAGACGAGTAAATATATTGTTTTAATTGCTTTTCCTCTGGGCAATTGAGACTATTGTAATAGGCCTAGAAACTGACACACGTCTCCTTCAACAGGTAGTCAGCAACTGAAATTTCCTTTCACTACTGGCAATATACAGCTTATCAAGGGCACTTCGGACTTGGTTTCCAAAGAAATCAGGAAAGGTATATTTGTTTTGCTTTGTCTTCTTTTCTTAGCACTGTGCCGGGAGCCAGCACATGAGATCCCACCCATGACAAGGTCATGAGGAGAAGAGCTGACAAGCAAGGCAGATCAGGACTTCAGGGATTTCGAAAAGCTGCCCCGGCGCTCACCTTAAAGATGATCTCTGTCTTTCTGATGCTTGCTATATTAGACTACTCCCTAATTTCTGTGACACGGGTAGAAGGCTTTCCCCGATCTCTCTCCAAACAGAATCAACTTAGAACTTTAATCAATATGTCCCCTGGACGGTGGTATCCTGTAAGATTATCCAGGATGAAAGGAGTGTTTCAATTTAGACCCCTTTGCTGGCATTCTAGCCTGCTTGGCAAATGCGTACTGATGCACATGACTGCTCTCAACACCTTAGTCATGAACAGCATAAAGAACCTGATCACACAAAAGGCCCCAATAGGCACAGAGCCCTTCCGGGGTGAGGAAGCCCTATTAGAGATCATAAAATACTATTCTTAAAAGCGGTTATAGTTAAAGATTTAGAAAAATAAGAGTTTAGAATTGTTAATTTTAACCAGGAATGCTAAACAGGGGCTGCCTCACCGGAGCTGCAGAGCCTTTGTGTGGTAAACCTTTTAGATAAATTTAACTGATAACTTCTGCAAAAGGACTGACCTTTGTGTTCATTAAAGAATAGATTACGGAAAACAGCTTTGTATTCACCTAGGTCATAAAATGTCAGTAGGCCCCATGGCCAGAAGATAATGTACAAGACTCTCACAAGGAAGTATGCAGAAAACACCCTGGTTTCGTGAAGGATAAGCTGATGTAATATTAAACTATCGTCCCCTTAAAAATGGACTAATTTAGAATATAAAAGCTACGGTAAAAAAAATAAAGATTTGCCAGACTCTGCTGCACACCCCCAGTCTGCTTTCTCTCTCTCTCTCTCTCTCTCTCTCTCTGACGCTGTTCATCCTGAGGGTACCCCCTGGATCCTACCGAGGCTAAACCCCGGCAGCACTGAAATTTTATATACAGCAAGTACAAAAAAGAAGGAAAGTATATAAATGCTATGTGTGTGTGCGCACTCAGTCACTCAATCGAGTCCAATTGGGACAGCATAGACTGTAGCCCTCCAGGCTCCTCTGTCCGTGGGATTCTCCAGGCAAGAATACTGGAGGGAGTTGCCATTTCCTGCTCCGGGGGATCTTCCTGACCAGGAATCAAACCTGGGTCTCCTGCATTGCAGGCAGACCCTTTACTGACTGAGCTATGAGGGAAGCCCTGATAAATGCTATGGGTTTATTTAATTTATTATTTTCTGTTCTCTCTTTCCAAAGAGAGTTCAGTTCATATAGATTTTTAAATATTATATCATTTTTGTTCAGAAACTTGCAATTGAAATAAGTATTAGGTAATATCTACAAACTAAGGTTGAGAAAACGTTCATCTATATTTACATATCTTTTACTAGAAGAAAGATCACATATATAATTTCATGGAATTTTAAAGTGCATGTTACTATAAATCAGGGTTATTTGCTTTCATACTAATTCAGATTAGAAACAAAATACAGAAAAGTAACTAGAATACCATTTGGAAATATTGAAACTCATGTAAATATTTTCTATGACATAAATGTCATGACAAAAAAATGACAAGTATATTATCAATATACTTGTTGGAGTATATTGGTTAAAATATCTATTTATCTATCATCTATCTATCTATCTATCATCTATCCTTTTATCCATGTCCATGTACTTTGTGTGTGTGTGCACACACACTTACTTCATTGGCTGGAAACTCCAGTAAAATATTGAATGGAAGTATCCTTACCTTGATTTTGGTCTTAGCAGTAGAATATGCAATGTTTTACCACTAAATGTGATTCCAGTTCTAGGTTTTTTGTAGATGCCATTTATCAGGCTGAGGAAGTTGTTTCCTCTTCATAGTTTTCTTAAAATTTTGTGTACAAAATAGATGTTGAATATCATCAAATGATACTCTACATCAATTCAAACGACTGAAAACATATAGTCAAATTTTAAAAATTTTGTAATAGGTGAATTGCTTTGAATTTTTAATGTTAAACAAAACTTGCAGACTGTGGTAAACACTTGCTGATCATGTATTTTAATTTTCCTGTCTTTTTGGATCCAATTTGCTGTCATTTTATTTAATTAATTAATTTATTTATTTTGAAGTATAGGTGACCTACAATGTTTCTGGTATACAGCAAAGTGATTCTGTTTTACATGCATAAATATATAAATTATATATACTTACATGTCAATACATAGATATATATAGGAATATATATATTCTTTTGAGATTCTCTTCTACTAGAGGTTATTACAAGATATTGAATATATCTTGCTATATGTTAGGTTCCTGTGCTATATGTCAGGTTCTTGTTGTCTATTTCTTATATAGTAAAGTATCTTTTAATACCAATTTCCTAATTTATCTCTCTCCTCTTTACCTTTGGCAACAATAAGTTCTTTTTTCCCTAGGTCTGTTAGTCTATTTCTGTTTTGTAATAAAGTTCATTTGTATATTTTTCTTTAGGTTCCACATATAACTGGTATTGTATCCTATTTGTCTTTTTCTGTCTGACTTACTTCACTTAATATGACAGTCTTTAGGCTCATCCATGCTGCTGCAGATAATATTATTTCATTCTTTTCTATGGCTGGGTACTGTTCCATTATATATAGGTACTGCTGCTGCCGCTGCTAAGTCACTTCAGTCGTGTCCAACTCTGTGCGACCCCATAGACGGCAGCCCACCCAGCTGTCCCGTCCCTGGGATTCTCCAGGCAAGAACACTGGAGTGGGTTGTCATTTCCTTCTCCGATGCATGAAAGTGAAAAGCGAAAGTGAAGTCGCTCAGTCATGTACTTCATGTTCCTTATCTATTCATCTGTCAATGGACATTTATATTGCTTCCATGTATTGGCTACTGTAAATAATGCTGATATGAATATTGGGATCCATGTATCATTTCAAATTAGATTTTCATCTTTTCTGGACATATGACCAAAAGTGAGATTGCCAGATCACATAATTCTTGGTGTTCGGCCTCTAAGTCATGTCTGACTTTTTGCAACCCCATGGACCACAGCCCACCAGGCTTCTCTGTCCATGGGGTTTCCCAGGCAAGAATACTGGAGTGGGTTGCCATTCCCTTCTTCAGGGGATCTTCCCACTTAGTGATTGAACCCTAGTCTCCTGCATTGGCAGGTGTTTTCTTTACCACTGAGCCAACTGGGAACCTCCTGATAACTCTACTTACAGTTTTTAATAAATTCCATATGCACCAATTACTGATGAGACTGTTTTCACCATTGTATTGATATATTATTGTTTCAATTGCCATAGATTTGTTGATCATAAGTGTGGAGATTTACTTCTGGGATTTATATCTTTTTCCATTAATCCACTCTATTATTTTAAGATTCTCATAATGGCCATTACAAAATATTAAGTAGAGCTCCTAGTGTTATACATTAGGTCCCTATTGGTTATCTATTTTATATACAGCAAAGTGTATATGTCATCCCCAATCTCCCAATTTATCCCCCTCCTCCTTATCCCTTGGTAACCAAATTCTGTTTTCTACATCTGTGACTGTACTTCTGTTTTGTAAAAAAGTCATTTGTACCATTCCTTTTAGATTCCACATGTAAATGATATCATGAGACATGCATCTTTCTCTATCGAACTTACCTCATTCAGTATGACAATCTCTATGTCCATCCATGTTGTTGCAAATGGTATATTTTGTTCTTTCTATGGCTGAGTGATATTCCATTGTATTTATGTACTGAGTGCTGTGCTGTGTTTAGTCGCTCAGTTGTGTCCAACTCATTGTGACTCTATGGACTGCAGCCCAGCAGGCTCCTTTGTCCATGGGGATTCTCCAGGCAAGAATAAGGGAGTGGGTTGCCATGCCCTCCTTCAGGGGATATTACCAACCTAGGGATGGAACTCAGGTCCCCTGCATTGCAGCAGGATTTTTTACCATCTAAGCCACCAGGGAAGCCCAAGAATACTGAACTGAGTAGCCTATCCCCTCTCCATGGGAACTTCACAACTCAGGAATTGAACTGGGGTCTCCTGCATTGCTGGTGGATTCTTTACCAGCTGAGCCACCCAGGAGACCCCATATATGTACTACATCTTCTTTATCCATTCCCCTGTTGAAGGACATATAGGTTGCATCCACATCTTGGTTATTGTAAATAGTGCCACAATAAACACTAGAGTGTGTGTATCTTTTGGAATTATGATTTTCTCCAGGTATATGCTCAGGAGTGGAATTTCTGGGTCACATGGTAGTTATATTTTTGTTTTGTAAGAAACCCTGTACAGTTCTCTATAGTGGCTGTACCAATTTACGTTCCCACCAATAGTATAGGAAGGTTCTCTTTTTTTCCACAACCTCCCCAGCATTTATTATTTGAATATTCTTTGATGGTAGCCATTCAAATTAATGTGAAGTTATGCCTTATTGCAGTTTTGATTTACATTTTTCTAACTAATGACATTGAGACTCTTCATGTTGTCTTTGGCCTTGTCTCTTCAATAAGTGGTGCTGGGAAAACTATACAGCTACATGCAAAAGAATCAAATGAGAATACTCCTTAACACCACACACAAAAATAAACTCAAAATTGATTAAATACCTAAATATAAGGCCAGACACTATAAAACTCTTCTAGGAAAACATTGGCAGAACACTCTTTGATATAAATCAACACAAGATCTTTTTTTAATCACCTCCTAGAGTAAGGAAAAGAAAAATAAACAAATGGACTTAATTAAACTTAAAAGCTTTTGCATAGCAAGGGAAATCATAAGCAAAATGAAAAGACAACCACAGAATGGGAGAAAATATTTGAAAATGAAGCAGCCAACAAGGGATTAATCTTAAAAATATACAAACAGGTCATACAGTTCAATAGTAAAAAAAAAAAAGCAAAAATGAACAGAAAATCTAAATAGACGTATATCCAAAGAAGAAATACTTTTAAGTTTGTTTTGAAAGCAGTCTCTTTCTATTTTGAAAATAATTACATTTGTATCATTTTTTAAGAATCCTTATATATGTGATATCATGTAATATTTATCTTTCTTCATCTGACCTACTTCACTTTGTATGGTAATCTCTAGGTACACTATGTGGCTGCAAATGTCATTGTTTTGTTCATTTTTATGGTTGAATAATATTCTATTGTGTGTATGCCCCCAATCTGTTTTACAACATTATGCTTTTATTGTTGTCATGTGTTTCAAGTCAACATTTTTATAAAACCCATATTACACTATTACTAATTTTGCTTTAGTAACTAGCCAATTATCTTTTAAAGAGATTTAAATGGTGTATTTTAAAATTCTTTTTTTTTTTTTTTTTTTGGTAATCACATAATAACCATTTTGTTTTGTTCTTCTTTACTTTATTCTGATTTTCATTTTTATCAGTTTTCTTTCTTCCTAAAAACTTTCTTTACTATATCTTATACTGTGATTCTGCTGGAGATTATTTCCTCTGGATTTCACACATCTGAAAATGTATTACTGGAAATACTTCCTGTATTTAAATATATTTTAACTGTGTACAGAATTCAAGGTTGACAGATTTCTGTTGCTGCTGTTTTTCTTTCATCATTTTAAAGACTTTGCTCCGGTGTCTTCTGGTTTGTACTGTTTGCAATCAGGAGTTAACTATAATTCTTATCTCTCTGACTCTATACATTATGCATTCTCCCTCCTTCTACCCTGCCCTGCTCTATTTTGGCCATTGTTTGGATTGTTAATCATTAGTTCTGAGGAATTAGATTATTATATGTCTCACTGTCATTTTTTTTTTTTTTTTTTTTTAGCTGCTTGATCTCAAATTTTTAAATTTTTGCTACAGTCTTTGTGGTATTTTTTCTATCTTCCTTCACATTACATATTAATTAAGCTCCTTGCATGTTTTGGTTCACTTACTGATATTCTGTTAATTTTTTTTGCCATCTTTATTTCTGGTTTCCCTTTGGGGTTGTTTCTTGCTATGTATTCAAGAACAATAATCTTTTCTTTTGCAATATCTCATCAGCTATTAATTACATTCAGTGTATTTTCCATCTGATACATTTTAGTTTTTGCTATGGACTGAAAGTATTCTCTTAAAAATAATATGCTAAAGTCTAATTCACACTGTGATAGTGTTTGGAGGAGAGGTCTTTAGCAAGTAATAAGATCATGGACATGGAACTGTCATGATGATGCTCACATCACTTTTAAACAATACCCCAGGCAGCTCACTTGCTCCTTTCTATCATGTGAGAATACAGTGAGAAATGATAGTCATCTATGAATCAGGTATTAGGCTTTGGCCAAGCACAAAATCTACCATTGTTTTGCTCTTGGACTTCCTGTCCTCCAGAATTGTGATTAAATCCTTGTTGTTTAAGCCAGCCAGTCTATGGCATATTCTTTTATAGCAGACATATGTAAGATAGCAGGTGTTTTTTTTTTTTCTTCTTCTTCTTTTCTTTTTTTACATGGATGCCATGTACTTCATTGATGAAATCAATGTATATCATGATGTGAAAATATTTAGCAAGCATATTATGGTAAGGTAAACATGATGGTGTGTAAGAGAACTAGTGTAAGACAGTTTTTAATTCCTAAAAGTTGAACTGGGTAATTTTTCTATCTTCACATTTAATTTTCTCTTTTGTTCTTAAACTTGTAGAATATAGAGATATAACAACTGTTAATGTCTTTGTCTAATAATTCTAGTTGTGAAACTTCTGAATATCTCTTTCAGTCTATTACTTTTTCTTCTCAGTATAGGTTACTTTTGGGGTATTTTTCTACTTATTTGCTTACCTGGTAGTCTTTTTTTTTTTTTCATTACTCTCTTGGATGTAAAATGTTTTTGTGTTTCTGTAAACATTATTGAGGTTTGTTAAGGAACACAACTTAATTACTTAGGAATAATATACTTCCTTCTTGCCTTTTTGTTATTGGCATTGTTAACTTTTATTTAGACATGATTTTAGATGCACAAAAGACTTGCAGTGTTACTAAGGAGAAATCCTGTTTAGCTCTAACTCATCTTCTACTAACACATTACAAAATTACAGTGCAATTATGAAATTTGAAATTATAATATTTGTAAAATATTATTAACTAAACTATAGAAGTTATTCAAATTTCACCAGTATTATCACGCTTGTTTGTTTTTTCTTCCCCCTCTTTCCAGGTACCATTCAGGATGTCTAATTTTTTATTTCAATATTTCTTAGGCAGAGCTGAGCAAGTTTAGTTTAGGGCAAATACTACCCAACTACTGAGTCAACTGGAAAAGGAAATGACAACCCTCTCCAGTGTTCTTGCCTGAAAACCCCATGGACAGAGGAGCCTGGTGGGCTATAGTCAAAAGGGTTGCAAAGAGTCAGACATGACTGAGTGATTAAGCACTAAGTCAATATTCTTTGCCATCTGAGGGGAGCCTGGGAAACCATCCTATCTGTCTCCTGAGAAACAGGAGGGTCAAGAAGCAGCAATTAGAATCCTGTATGGAACAACTGGTTGGCTCAAGATCAAGAAAGGAGTACAGCAGTGCTGTCTGTTACCACCGTTTGTTTAACATATATACTGAGCACATCATGAGAAATGGCGGGCTGGATGAGTCACAAGCTGGGATCAAAATAGGTGGGAGAAACATCACCATCCTCAGATATGTGGATGATACCTCTCTAACGGCAGAAAGCGAAGAGAAACTAAAGAGCATTTTGATGAAGGTGAAGGAGGAGAGTGAAAAAGCTGGCTTACAACTATATACTAAAAAACAACAACAACAAAAAGCTAAGATCATGGCATCCAGCCCCATGACTGCATGGCAAACAGAAGGGGAAATGGTGGAAGTAGTGACAGATTTCCTCTTCTTGGGCTCCAAAATCACTGCAGACAGTGACTCCCACCATGAAATCAGAAGATGATTGCCCAGCCTTACTGCCTGGAGAGTTTTCTTTGAAACTCGGCACTATGAAATCTAATCTTGGCCTTTGCATATATCCATCTCATCTAATCCCCTTAGTGAGAAGATCAGCTGTCTTGGAATCTTCCCACATTGCATCCTGGAAACTCTCCAGGCAGTAAGCCTGGGCAATTACAAGTTTCACATTGTGTGTGTGTGTATGTGTGTGTGTCCTATCTCTCAATGATCACTGTCTTCCCTACCTAATATCCAATTAGGTAAAACCATTATTTTATATATTTTAATTGTTTTTTAAAAGGTTTTTTTAAAGGTAGGTTGTTAAATTGGATCTTTATTATTCCATGTTGTAAAGAAATAAACGTCTGCTTTAAATTTACATTCATTCAAATGATGCATATGTCTGCTTATGTCAGGCACCAAAAGATTATTCATATTAAATATTAAACTTGGTTTTAGGGGACTATGCACTGTCAAATCAAATTCAAGTGAAGGTGTCTCTGGTATCTTCCTCTCCAGGAAGGTATGGTCAGAATTAAAATGGGAGAGAGTTTAGTCTGATCTTCCACCCTGCCGGTATCCAAAATTGCCTTCTCACTTTGTTTTATTTAATTCTAACTCCATGTCTTTTGGGACTGAGAAATTACTAGTGTAATAAATTAATTCTTTCTTATCTATTTTCAAATATAAGATTTTGTTTTAGAAGTTGCCATGAACTATCATCAGAAGATAAGTGATAACAAACACTGATGTGGCTGTGGAGAAAAGAAAATCCTTGCACTATTGGTGGGATTGTAAACTGGTACAAACACTAAGGAAAATATAAAGTTTCCTCAAAAAATTAAAATATATATATATATATATATATATAAATGCCAGATGATCCAGTAACTCCACTTCTGGGAATATATCTAAAGGAAACAAAAACATTGTGTCAAAAATATATCTGCACTTCCATTTTCAAAGCAGCAATATTTTCAATAGACAAGAAATGAAAACAAACAAACAAACACAAATCCCAACTTTTGCCCATTTTTTGATTGGATTGTTTGTTTTTCTGGTATTGAGCTGTGTGAGCTGCTTATATATTTTGGGTATTAATTCTTTGTCAGTTGTCTCATTTGCTATTATTTTCTCCCATTCAGAGGACTGTCCTTCCACCTTGCTTATAGTTTCCTTTGTTGTGTAAAAATGCATGCCTGTAATCCCAGCTACCCAGGACACCGAGGCTGGAGGATGCCTTGAGCCCAGAAGTTCTGGGCTGCAGTGCATTATGTCGACTGGATGTCCGCACTAAGTTCGGCCTCAATATGGTGCCCTCCTGGGAGTGTGAGACCACAGGTTGCCCAAGGAGGGGTGAATGCCTAAGGAGAGGTGAACCAGCCCAGGTCTGAAAGGGAGCAGGTCAAAACTCTGGTGCTGATTAGCAATGCTTTCTGGTATACATGAATTTGAGCAAACTCTGGAAGATAGTGAAAGACAGGGAAGCCTGGCGTGCTGAAGTCAAAAAGGTCACAAAGAGTAGGACATGACTTAGTGACTGAACAACTGAACAAAAACAAAGATTGTGGAGAGAATAAATACGAAGGGTACCATCACAGGAAAAATACTTTTCTTTCTTTTTTCTTGCACTTAGATGATGAACAGAAATGTATTGTGATAATCATTTTACAACATATGTAAGTCAAATTATTTTGACTATAACAAACATACAATGTCATTATAAATTTTATTTCAGCAAAACTGGAAAAATTAAAGTAAGTTAGGTAGCCATGAAGCAATAAAAAATGCATTGTACACAGTATATAACATATATAATATGCATTATATATAATTTAGATTGCATATAATTATGTACTTTATACAATATATCATATATAATCACATAAAATGCATCATATACATTACATATATAATATATTACATGTAAAACACATTATATTATACTGCATGAATTATATATATAATTTAATTGTGTATTTAATATATAATTACTACATACATCTGTTACATATATGTCATATGTGTAGTAGTTCTGGACAAGATGGATTCCCCAAATATTTAATCTGCAAAAGAGAAAATCATAAAACCTTAATATATGTCCTAATGCTAAGACATCTTTAGTCTCTGGGTGAGAGATAATGGAGCAAATATTGTGGCATGATCATTTATTTTGTTTACATTTGTTGCTGGTTTATCTTCCTAATAATTTAAGAACTTTTGCGTCTATTTCTAGAACTGAAATTGCTTTTGTCTGATTTTTATAACAACTCATAAAAAATTGAAAAAAGTTTATAGCTTCTTTTTGCAATCAAATTCATTTCATAAAATGTTGTATAAAGTTTTATAAAGTTGGTACAGCTTTTAATATCAGTCTTAGAAATAATTTTCCCAGAAACCCTCCTACATAGTTTTCTTTTTCTCTATTTAATTTGAGATTAATTGTATTAACTACATTTTAAGAGCAAGGCCTTTACTCATATATGTGTGTATGTATTCATACAGTATCAATACTATCTTCATATACAAGTATTCATATATGTGTATATTCTTATATGTTTTCTGTATATAATGGAATTATGTAGCAATACAGTTCTTTCTCTAGATCTCTTTCTCTACACATATATCCCACATGCACGTTATGCATATTCAGAAAGTAAGTATTTTAGAAATATTCACTTTGATTTAGAACAAACATTTTAAAATTAATACAACATTTACTAAACTCATCAACTTCAAATTGTTTTCCACTTTGGGCACAATAATCTGTATCTTAGAATGCGGCACTAATTGCCCAATAGAGATATGTAAACATCTCTACCTTTTTCTTCTCTCTCCCCCTCACATTTATACTACTGTTGTCAAATTCTACAAATCAAATTGTTTTCCAAATCATAGCCTACAAATTTACAAGTCCCTGTCATTTTCTTCATTATCACTACCTCTACTTAAGATTCTCATGATGCATTTATTAATTTCCCACACATATTTTAAGTAAAATTATAGGGACCTCCCAAACTGCCAATTTTATTATATTATTCTCTTCATTAATTTGTTCAGAGGTTTCATATTCCTTTATACAGAGTTCTTCATGAAATCACTCTGAGTTACTTCTCCAGCTATTCCTTACATCTTATAAATTTGCCATGATCTCAGCCTCATCATGAAAGCCAAATCAAGTCTTTCATCACGTTCTTTCTTCTTCATGTATACTACCTCCTCAAACTCGATTTCATCCTTCTTTACTTGAGATGTATTCAGACAAGTCTCTCTGGCATTTTATATATAATATAATACTATAGAGGAAACATGAATTTGGCACTGGGTAATGTTTCAGGAAAGACTTTACAGAGACTGTTTTTAGTTGGGTATTGGGCACTGAATGATAAGTAGATTATGAAAATGAGGGCATGTGTAAACCTGGGAAGAGAACTTGTAGTGGTACGAAGTCAGTATAATGTATTCCACATATGGGAATAAAAAATGGTTTGGCTGGAATGTGAATATTGTAAAAGGAACTAATTGGGGAGAATACATTTGAAAATGATTTTTTGACCACACAGTTTAGAAGTTATTGAATAATTAAATGATGAATAGGAATTTATAGGAGCCAGCTGAGAATTTGGGGGAAGAAAATTAAATCATCAATTCAAAATACTGATATGAGATTATAAAAGTTCGTATATGTGAGATATATATATATACATGGTGTAAACATTACCCTTGATTTCCTTTGAGATGTAATTTGCAGACCATATTATTCCCAAGTTTCTATGCAAGCATATTCATATGGGTTATTCATAAACATGTCTTCTTGCCACAGATAATATTCTTTAGAAAAGAAGCTAGTGTCCCTCCAAGTCTAAAATATAAAAAAAGTTTGATGTGAAATATAGGAATAATTGGCCAATTTTTCACTGTAGGAATTTTCTCTGCAGTAAGACATAGTCAGAAATTTCAAATTATTTGAACTGTAATTAATATCTTACAGCAGTATAGAGATAAATCCAAAAAAAAAAAAAAGGAAGCTACCCTAGTGATTTCAGTTTTTCTTGGCAAAGCAGTCTTTGGGAAAACAATTATCTTAATTAACTCAAACAATGGTTTGCTGGTGCCAGAATCCAAGGCAGGCAGGCTGTCCTGGGAATCCTGGGAACACTATGGAAGCAGCAGCATGCATTTTAACAAAAGCTTTTTAACAGCGGGTGTGATATGCAGAACAATGTTCACCATTAACACTGGGCAAGATGAATGAGACAACTTGAGATCCATCTATCAAGCTGAACATCCTTTGCTATGTCTAAATTATGGTATTCAAAAAAATGACTTACAGTGACATCTCCCTATAAAAGTCCAAAATTTGCAGTTTTTCCTTTAAAAAATTTAACCCTACTTCTGAAGAGTTTTGATAAAATTTTGTAGAAATAGTGAACAATAGTACATCTGCTATGATTCCATTTTAGAAGTAACCCATTTAGAAGAGTTTAAAGGAGTTGGGATTTCAGAATGGAAGAATGATATGCTATAACTAAAATGTCCGAGAAAGAAAATAACATATATATGTACATATTTGTATATAAAATGATATTAAGTACAAAATAGTGAACTAGCACTTAAGACATAGAAATATGAATCAAAATGGCTCCCTCAAAGAACTTTAAGTGAGGTCAAATGAAAATTGTACCTCCCTCGATGAAGCTGGAGCCTATTATACAGAGTGAAGTAAGTCAGAAAGAGAAACATTTATACAGTATGTTAAAACATATACATGGAATTTAGAAAGAAGGTAACTCGGATCCTATATGCAAGGCAGCAAAAGAGACACAGATATAAAGAAGAGACTTTTGAAGTATGTGGGAGAAGGCAAGGGTACGATGATTTGAGAAAATAGCATTGAAACATATATACCTATGGTTTTTCCAGTGGTCATGTATGGATGTGAGAGTTGGACTATAAAGAAAGCTGAGCGCCCAAAAATTGATGCTTTTGACCTGTGGTGTTGGAGAAGACTCTTGAGAGTCCCTTGGACTGCAAGGAAATCCAACCAGTCCATCCTAAAGGAGATCAGTCCTGGGTGTTCATTGGAAGGACTGATGCTGAAGCTGAAACTCCAGTCCTTTGGCCACCTCATGGGAAGAGCTGACTCATTGGAAAAGACCCTGATGCTGGGAGGGATTGGGGGCAGGAGGAGAAGGGGATGATAGAGGATGAAATGGCTGGATGGCATCACGGACTCGTTGGGCATGAGTTTGAGTAAACTCTGGGAGTTGGTGATGGACAGGGAGGCCTGGCGTGCTGCGATTCATGGGTTCGCAAAGAGTTGGACACGACTGAGCGACTGAACTGAACTGAACTGAACCATATGTAAAATAAATGACCAGTTCAAGTCCAAAGCATGAAGCAGGACACTCAGAGCAGGTGCTCTGGGACAACCCAGAGGGATGGGGGTGAGGGAAGTCGGAGAGGGGCTCAGGATGTGCACCCGTTGGTGATTCATGTTGATGTATGGCTAATTAAAAAAAAATCAAATATCCATAAAATTATTCCAAAACAAAAGCATATTTTATAATATGATATCTGATTAGTTGCAATGATTCTGGATAAATGAAAATAAATAAAGTACTTACTCATAGGCTGTCATTGTTATGTAGTTAATGTTATCCAATTGTCATTCTTTACCTTTTATCTTCTTCATTACTTATTGACACCTATTGTATTCTAGTTAGAAAGCAGATTACATATTTATGGATATGCTGGGAGCATTAAAGAATAAGAAAGTAAGAATAAATCAGAAAATTTCTCACTTCTTTACATCCCCAGTTGCCAGCATGTGCCAAGTTACCATAACTGCTTCTCTTCTTGGAGAAGGTAAGGTACTTGACTTCAGTCCTCTATCTGTGTTTGAAAGAACTGTTTTCCCAGTTCTGAGTATAGAACCTGGAATATTATTGGAGCTCAACTAATAGTGTTGAATGAATAAAATTTAATACTCCAGGCACGAGTTTATAAGAACCTAGATTACAGTAAATAGCAAACTAAACAAGGACCAGGCAATCTTGATAATGAAATCTGATTTCATGCTACATGTTGAGAGAAGAGAATTTACCAAAGAAAATGCTAGATTTAAAATATGAGCAAGTATAAGAAAGATGATGTTATTAAAATTGTTATATTAATAAGGAGTAATTAATTTATAGTTCATGGTAGAAAGCTGAAGACAAGTTTGAGCATGTTGATTGGTGAAAAATGGTGTAACATTTAGTGGAAATTCTCTAGACACATCTTACAAAGAGGAAGTGGGTTTCAGAAGAGAGGTAAGACTGAAAATACAAATGTAAGCTTATTAGTTTTAATTTTTTAATATATTAAGGATGTATGAAGTTTAAAAAAAAGAGATAAAAAGTAGATGAAAAGAGAGTGTGTCAATAGCAATAAGGGGCCTTAACATTGAGAAAAGTCTGTATCAAAGGTGAAAAATGAAGGAAGTAAAGCTTCTCGGATGGAGCTAGTGGTAAAGAACCTGCCTGCCAATGCAGGAGACATAAGAGACTCCGCTTTGAACCTTGGCTCTGGAAGATCCCCTGGAGAGGGAAATGACAACCCACTTTAGTATTCTTGCCTGGAGAATCCCATGGACAGAGGAGCCCTGCAGGCTACAGTCCATAGGGATGCAAAGAGTGGAACATGAATGAAGCGAATTAGCATGCACACTCAAAGAAAATAGAAACACTAATGGTGAAAGAATGGGGCAGATTCAGAGGAGAATAAAAGGTTCTACTTGCCTTCTCTGGAAAATGAGGTCAGTTATATAAATAGAGAGTCACTGGGTAGAAGGATTTGTATTGAAAAATTCAAATATAATGATTCTAATCGTTTTGCCCTGGGCACAAAATACTTAGTGTCAACATGTGTGGCCTCACAGCCTGTCAGCACTTTTTAAGGCCTAGCAACAGATAAAGCAGGTGAAAAAAGAGAAGGAAAAGAATTATAAAAGCTATAGTTTTGTGAACTGAACAAAATAACTTTGTTCTGGTTGATCTTGGCATGAAATTTGCTTTACTTTTGACTCATTCTATCTCATATCTTTAATCTTAAAATCAATGTGATTTGCAGCCCCCCTGCAGTTCTGATTGCCTTTTTCTCTTTGGTACTTTTAAGTTGCTTGACTGTAGGGATTTTGTTTTCAGATAAGCCCCAATTCCTCTAAAATAGACAGTGAATTAGCAGAGGTTTATAGATAATGACATTGTAATGTGTTTGAACTTCAGAGGAGAAACGTGTGATTGTAGAATTTATTAAGAAAAAAAAAATTCTCTAAAAACAGTGAACTGCCATTCAATCCAAAGTTAGGACTTTTGGTTACTAAATGCTTCTTATGAAAATATTTTTAAAATAATTAAAATACATGTATCATATTTCCAATAAAGCTCGTATGACTGATTTGATTAGTAAATCAAAAGTGTAAGTATACAGAATGTTTTGTGTCAAAAAACAAATAATAAAACTTACATTTGATGATTTACAAATTTTTGCATAGCAAGTGTCATAACTCAGTTTTGTGTAAGAAGATATTTTTGTGTGGTACTCCAATGAAAAAAGAAGAAAACAGATGTGCACAGAGGGAGAACTTGAGTTGCTAAGAAGTTCCACATGGAACTCTGGAGCATCATTCCAAATTGAACAGAAGAATCCCAGGTCTTTGTACCCCATGTCATCCAGTCAAAGGATGTGATTTGCCCCATGGAGGGGTTGACTTTTGAGCAAATTAAAATTTCTTTGGGAGCAATTTTTGAACAGGAATTCAGCTGTGTGCCAACATAAGGCAGAATTCCCTACAGCAGCAATGAGTCTCTCAGTTGTTAAGGTCTCTACATCACAGAATCTGAAGTTAATAACCCTGAATTTACTGTTTTCAAAATTCTGCCTTGCAAGTCAATTTTTAAAGAAAATTTTCCTTCCTTTTTCCTTTTGTGATGGACTAAGTAAATAAGCTCTTTTTTTTTTTTTTTTTTTTTGATGTTTCTCTAATCAAGAAGTTAGAATATCCCTGTTTGAATATGGGAGTGGCCTCTGACTGCTTCAATCAATAAAATGCAGTGAGCGTTACCCAACAGCAGTTCCAGGTCCAGTCTTTAAGAACATGGACAGATTTTGTCTTGTTCCTTAAATATATAAGTTGCCATGTGAAAAGTCTGACCTACTGAGGAAAACCTTAAGGAAGTTCTCTAAATGTAGTCTTAGGACTAAATCAGCGTTTACTTCAGCGTTTTCATGAATTCTCTTTCTGATAGTACTTCAGCATTCACTAAATCTTTCTTAGCAAGAATATAAAAAATATGCTATAAAGATACATTATAATTACTCCTCGTCTACCCTCTTGCTGGCCCTCTTTTCTGCTCACCCAATAAAATCTGTTGCTGAGAATTGCCATTTTTTTACATCAGTTAACCTAGAACCTACTGTGAGAGAAAGAGAGAGAATGAGTGAGAGAGTACACTATTAAAGATATATAGAGAGATAGGAAGACAAATTGTATTCAGCAACTCATTTTATTTGCTGATTCTTATTTATCTCTATTTTATGTGCTATATACATGGTCTGGCACTACACAGCCATGCCTTCCAGAATCACATTGAAGTTCATTTATTTTCAAGTTTTCACTTTCCACAATGATATCATAAACCTTGGTGTGCAAGTGCAGTGGTATTTCAAGCAGAATTTTACACAACAAAGTTTTTTTCTCTTCTCCATTTCACAAAATTATTTTCATCACAGTGACTAGTCATTCAGTGTCCTATTCCTGCACTTTCTACAGTCACACTTACCACTGGCTCCTGACTGGCATGAAACAGGGCTATCCCAATGTCTTTGGACTGAAAGCCAAATCTAAAGTGTCAGAGACAAGAAAAAGAAGACTCAGTATGAGAAGTATTTTATTATATCATCTTTTTAAGATTTGAATATTTGATGACAAGAATTGATGTGTCAAATATTACTTGAGTTAATAAAGATTATAGTATTAAAGCTGTCAATAATTTGAATGCATCAAAATAATTTGTGTGAAAGACTACATAAAATTTACTTTAGAAAATTGTATTTTAACATTTTGTTATGAAAATTTCAATCACATACATACAGAGAAAGATTAGGTTAGTGAACTTTCATCTATGCATCACAAAGATTTCATAATCATCAAATTCAGCCATTATTTCTCCTTTTTATCCCTATCTTTCCTTCCTGGCTCAAATTATTTTGAAGAAAGTCCAACACTTCACAACATTTCATACATAAGTATTTCCATATGCATATCTAAAAATCTTTCTTTCTTAAAATTATAGCCATAATATCATTAACATGCACAAACTCATAATTTCTTATTGTCACATAAATGCTGTGTTTTTGAAAGTTTAGTTGAATCATGATTCAAATATTTTAAATACATCTTGTCTTTAAATCTGCAAATACCTCTTCTCTTTCTCTTGCAGTTACCTGTTGAAAAATTTGGTTGGTTTCCTAAAAGGACAACTTCTTTCCTAGAGGGAAAAAATGAATGTGACCTAGTAAGTTTATATTCCAATCATCCATCCTTTCACCTCTCTTCATTCAAAACAATATGTCTGTATATCTCTGTCCATCTATTTATCTGTTTTAGCTATGGTGTATCAATTAATGTTTCAGCATGGATACACAGAAAATTATGATATGGCTCTAAAGGTAATGGCAGATTGTGTTCTGATGATATGGTGAGGTTTGTGTTTTTGAGAGCTAATCGTTTATAATGTAAATATTCCTAGACTTTCCATTAACCATGCCAACCAAAAAGGTTCTGTCTTTGATTACTTGAGATTTTTCTTATTTCTCAAATATTGAGAAAAATTACCCTTGCCAATTTTCTGAAAGGAATTTTTCTGATGCAGAAAATGGAAAAAATGATAAAGTGTAAAATTAAAGTGTTTAAAATCTAAGGATGGTACCAAGATAGTCCAAGGGATGGATTATAGGTTTTACAGTAAGTTAGAAAATTATTAAATGCTGTTGGAAGCTAGTACACAGTGATAAATTGGTGAATAAATAGTGCCTTCAGTAAGTTTGAAAGACATTTTTGGCGGGGTAAGAAATTAGTAGTCTGAAAGAATGTAAGTTTATGGATAAATAATACCATTTTAAAATTCTAGTACATGTGGAAGAGCACTTCTGTATAATAACAAAATGTAGATTAAATGTGCATTTGATAGATTTAAATGGAAGTAAGTTGAAGATCCTATAATCTGAGCAAGTCAAGGACTATGAGCTTCTGCTGAATGAAGCATCCTTGGAGGAACAAAGTCTCTGGCCATAGTGCATGGGCCAAGGATATAAATGAGATAGAAGGTGCACAGTAAATGATATAAGAGAATAAGACAAATAAGCAACAACAACACAGAAAAAATGTATGCAGGTTTAGGACAAAAGATTATAAAAGGGATGGAAAAATAAGAAAAGTTGACTATTTCCTTGCTTCTGAGAGACATTAAGTGTAGGGGTGTCAATGGATTGCACCTAAATTGGGGTTTCAGAAGAGCCCGTTGCTTCACACTAAAGGCAAGATTCAACTAAGGTGAGTGAAGAAGAAACAATTAAGATATCAAAGATACAGTTAAATTTATAATGTGAAAGGGGAAGTGTTAATCACTATCATGTGCAACTCTTTGTGACCCCAAGGACTATAGCCCACCAGACTCCTCTGTCCATGGAATTCTCCAGGCAGGAACACTGGTGTGGGTTGCCATTGCCTTCTCCAATGTATCTTCCCAACCCAGGGATAGAACCCAGGTCCCCTGCATTGCAGGCAGATTCTTTAGTGTTTGAGCTACCAGGTAAGCAAATTTATAATAGAAGAATCTTAAATCTCAGTCCTCCCTCTATCATTCTGACTCTAGCATTTAATTGATAAGCTCTGGCTATTGTCACTTCACTAGAACAGCAGTTCTCCACTTTGCTATACATTGGAATCATCTGATGATGTCTGATTCGCAACCTCAGATTCTGATTTTAATTTATCTGGTGAACAGTCTGAATCTCAGAACCATTGAACCACTGTGTGTATTCCTAGTGACTAACATACTTACTAAAGATCTAATATCAGCCTAGAATGAAATAATCATTACATACACATGTGCTTTTGAAATTATTATAGAAAACTAACCTAGATGAAACCCTGGATCTAGTATGTACTGAGAAAGCAATAGTTATTATGATGAATGAGATTGTTACTTTCTCTTTTGGATTATATTGAGTTGATTTAAGAGAAACTTTTGGTCTCTCTATCAGTATACACTTTTAAAATACTTCACTGAAAAATCTACTTGTTTCTACCTAAAGCTAAAAAGCTGGTTCTAGCTCTTCAGCTTTTGACATTTTGTAAGATACACATTGATTGTAACAGAATTTGACAGGAAAAAAAAATTGTTCATAGAATTTCAATCCATAATCTAAACTATAATGTTCCAAATTGGATATAATTATCACCAAATTCCACAAAATATGAAGCTTATTATATAAAAGCTCTCATTAGAGAGATTTAGATTAAAACATTGTGGTTAGCAAAATACTAAGAATATAGATTTTAGAGTCAAACAACTCTATTTAAATTCAGTTGTGTTACTTTCCAGTGGGAAGTGTATATCATATCTACATCTTTTTTCCTAGCTTGTAAAATGACACTATGAATGCATCGTTCATTTAATTGTTATGAAAGCTAAATGATGTATGTGAAGCAAATTAGTATCATGATTAATAAGTATTAAATGCTCAACATTAACTATATATACAAAAAAAAGTTAAGTTCTAAATGCAAGTAGCATAGAATTAATGTTTCCCAAAGTGTTCCTGATTAACTCCAGAAATATTTATAAAGTGCTTACACAAAATGCCCTGCTTTCATGAAACTACACCCTAGTGGAGAACACAGAAAGTAACTGTAAAATTGTAAAAACAAAAACATAATTAAATGTTAAGTGAACAACCTTGATGTAAGCAAAAGAAAAGGATTTCTATAATAGAAAGTAGCAAAAGAACCTGAATTTAACTACGTGTGGGTGAATCAAAGTTTTTCCCTTAGGAGAAAAAGTTCAAATTAAAATATAAAATTGAATAAGAGCTCAATAAATAGCCGACTGATGGGTATGTGTGTGTGTGTGTGTGTGTGTGTGTGTGTATGTGTGTATGCACGTCCTCACACATGTATTTTCCAGAAAGTACTTGAGTCTTGTTTTCTGAAAAATAACTTTTTGTAATCCACATAGTCTCAAAAGTAAAGTTGAGGAATTCTCAATTTTCAAATGTCTTATCTGAGTAATTTTCATGATTGATAGGAAAAGAGGGAGAAGAATAACAATTGGGAAATGGAAAGTCTAACTGGAAAAGAATTGAGAACATTAACAAAGACGAGAGTATGATGTGAATCTAAAGATAAATATGAGGAAAAAAAATAAATGATATTCACATTGGGAAAATACAAATTACTATATAAGCTGCTGTGATGTGCTTAGTTGATCAGTTGTATCCAACTCTCTGCAATCACATGGACAGCAGCCTGCCAGGCTCCTGTGTCCATGGAGATACCCCAGGCTAGAATACCGGAGTGGGTTACCATGCCCTGAACTTCCCAACCCAGAGATCAAACTCAGGTCTCCCGCATTGCATGTGGATTCTTTACCATTTGAGCCATCAAGAAAACCCTGAGGTGGTTTTAAATGCTGTAATTAATTCTTCCAAAGTGATGGAAATGAAAACCTAAATACTAGGTAAGGCTTATAACATTAATTTTTTATGACTTGAACATAGATATCTTTCCCCGTCATAACGTGGATCTGGTCATCATCTTCATCAAAACTTCACCTATGTTTCTAAAATATTTAAAAAAAATTTTCCCCTACTTGTTGTTGTTGTTCAGTCACTAAGTCGTGTCTGACTCTTTGCAACCCCATGGACTAGAGCACACCAGGCTTCCCTGTCCTTCACTATCTCCCAAAGTTTGCTGAAATTTATGTCCACTGAGTCAGTGATGCTATCTAACCATCTCATCCTCTGCTGCTCTCAATCTTTCCCAGCATCAGGGTCTTTTCCAATGAGTCAGCTCTTTGCATCAGGGGGCCAAATTATTGGAGCTTCAGCATCAGTACTTCCAATGAATATTCAGGGTTGATTTCCTTTAGGGTTGAGTGATTTGATGACCTTGCAGCCCAAAGGACTCTCAAGAGTCTTCTCCAGCACCACAATACAAAAGCATCAATTCTTTGGTTGCCCAGCCTTCATTATGTGAGCTCAGCCTTCGTTATGATCACATCCATACATGACTACTGGAAAAACCATAGCCTGGACTATACTGACCTTTGTCAGCAAAGTAATGTCTCTGCTTTTTAACACACTGTCTAGGTTTGTCATAGCTTTTCTTCTAAGGAACAAGGATCTTTTAATTTCATGGCTGCTGTCACTGTCTACAGTGATTTTCAGTTTAGTTCAGTTCAGTCACTTAGTCGTGTCTGACTCTTTGTGACCTCATGGACTGCAGCATGCTAGTCATTTTAGAGCCCAAGAAAAGAAAACTTGTCCCTGATTCCACTTTCCCCCTTCTCTTTGCTGTGAAGTGATGGAACTGGATGCCATGATTTTTGTTTTTTCAACTGAGTTTTAATTTAGCTTTTATCATTTTCCTCTTTCACCCTCATCAGAGGCTTTTTAGTTCATCTTCAATTTCTGCCATAAGGGTATTGCCATCTGCATTTCTGAGGTTGTTGATATTTCTCCTGGCAATCTTGATTTCAGCTTAGATACTTACACTATGTAATAGAAATCATTCAGTAAAAACATTAAATATTATTTTTTAACTTTAGTGTTAAATGGCTTAGAGATTGTAGGTTCTGTATAAAAAGATTGTCTGACATGCATATATTTTTTTTCCAAGGCAATTAATGATAGTATTGATTTCTATTAAATCTTTGAACAAGTAAAGAAAAGAGGGCCATTTTGTTCATCGCAAAATTGCAACCATCACTGGAATAGCATGTAGCAGCTGCCTAACAGCTCTGCAGTCTGGAAACTACAGGGAGAAACTTGGCAGGTGGAATGCAATTACCCAAACTGGACCTCCTCCAGATGTACAGGGCAAACACCCTCTCACTCTTACAGATTGCTTTCAAATCTTTAAGGGTCATAAAAAATTAGTGATTTCATTTTTTATATCTCACTCAAAATATATCTAGCTTTGTCACATTAAAATAAAATTAAAATCAACTGTCTTCTGCCAAAAAACAAGTCTAATAATACTAGTTCACTGTTGGAGTGTGCTCATATAATAAAGTGTAGATGTGTTTTGTGCTTTTAATTAAATGCTGAATTTTGCTCTCATTCCACATTTCCATCATAGGCTGAAAACAGTATGTGATGAGTGGCAAACAAATTTCTTTTCTTTGTGAGATTGCAACATAATCTATTCAAATGAAGTCACTCCCCACAAGGGGTATATTTATTTACCTGAGATTAACAGCAAACAAATGTGTTGAAATTTTACATATGTTTATTTTATAGTATAATATTAACTTTTATGGGTGTGGTTCATATCTTAACAATTAATTCTCTCTTTTTCTATACCATTACTTATTTAATTCTAATTCAGAAAAAAAATTTGATATCAAGATTTTGAAAAAAGAAAAACAAAACAAAACACTGACAAATCTTGGTTTTGATCAAGCGTTTGTCATATGATTTTGGAGCAAATTTTTCAGATTTCCTGTCTAATTTACTATGCTACCTCCTATAAAAACTTTCAGGCCCTCTCATTTTATGTTCTAAATACTATTACTTGCTACTTTGAGGGGGAAGTTAATCAACATTTTTTGGTTTATGTTGATTTGGTGAACAATAGTAAACAAATACTTGTGCTCAACACGTTTTTCAATGAATCTTAGAAATTAAAATAAATAAAGATTTAATACAGATATTGGTCTTTATTTGGATTTAAAATCAGGTGATCCACTTTTTCTCACAAATGAGAAACGATCTCATTTTTCTAACCATATCTCACTTAGATTTTTTTGGGCATTGTCCTGTCTAGCATTTGACCTTAATTTTATGCTTATTTAAAATTTTATTTCACTGAATACACTAACTTGTACTTTTCCAATGTGAGTTTCATTTTGTTTCTCTCTACTAATATTTGATATATTTAGTTACATTATATTCCTGTCTGTGTCAGTGTTTTCAATTCTTCTGTTTTTATTATTATATGGAATTTGGTAATTTTAAGTACAGATTTGATATCTTCATATCAGCAATTTACTACAATTTTCCTAAATTGACTTCATGTGTAGAATTTATTACTTCTGCTTAAGTTTTGAATCAGTTTCCTTCTCTAAGGGTACTATATATGAAGAAGATGTTATTTTAACATCTAGAATGGTAATGCTTACAGCAATTGTATTACAGTATATATTGATCTATTAATATCACCATCAACAGACATTTTTCCCTATTAAAAGTGAAATTAATTGCAGATTTCATTCCCCTTAAGTTACACTTCATTCTGAGTTTTCAAATTTTCATCAGAACAGTGTTAAGTGTTTCAAGAGGTTTTGTTCTTGTTCAGTCACTAATTCATGTTAGACTCTTTGAGACCCCATTGGCTGCAGCATACCAGGCTCCCCTGTCCTTCACTATCTCACAGAGTTTGCTCAAATTCATGTCCATTGAGTCAGGGATGCCATCCAACCATCTTATTTTCTGTTGACCTCTTCTCCTCTTGCCCTTAATCTTTCCCAGCATCAGGGTCTTTTCCAATGAGTCAACCTTTCACATCAGGTGGCCAAAGAATTGGAGCTTCAGCTTCAACATCAGTCCTTCCAATGAATACTCAGGGTTGATTTCCTTTAGGATTGTCTAATTTTATCTCCTTGAAGTCCAAGGGTCCTTTAAGAGTCTTCTGTAGCACCACAATTTGAAAACATCAGTTCTTCAGTACTCAGCCTTCTTTATGGTCCAACACTCACACTCATACATAAGTACTTGGAAAACCACAATTTTGGCTATATGAACCTTTGTCAATAAAGTGATGTCTTTGCTTTTTAATATGCTGTTTAGCTTTGTCATAGATTTCCTTTCAAGGAGCAAGCATCTTATACTATTAAGGCTGCAGTCACCATCCACAGTAACTTTGGATCCCCCGAAAATAAAATCTGTCACTGTTTCCACCTTTTCCCTCTTTATTTGCCATGAAATGATGGGACCGAATGCTATGATCTTAGTTTCTTAATGTTTAATTTAAGCCAGCTTTTTCACTCTTCTCTTTCATCCTCACAAGAGAAACTGAAAGAATTGGAAGAAATTGAAGAAAACAACATGTAAATCCATGGCTGATTCATGTCAATGTATGGCAAAAACCACTGCAATACTGTAAAGTAATTAGCCTCCAACTAATAAAAATAAATGGAAAAAAAAAAAAAAAAGAAATTGAAGAAAACACAAACAAATGGAAAGATATCCTGCATTCATGGATCAGAATTAAAATGTTCATAAACCCAAAGCCATCAGTAGATTTAATTATACTCTTATCAAAGTTTCAATTATTTTTATACGGAAATGGGGGGGAAAATGTTCTAAAATTTGTACGTAACCACAAAAGACCCCAAATAGCCAAATTAAGTTTTATGAAGAGCAAAGTTGGAGGATTTGGTTAATTAATGTACAAAAAATGAAGCAAGAACATGCAAGGTGAAAAGAAAGTCTCTTCAATAAGAGGGGAAAACTGGACAGCTGCATGTAAAACAATGCAATTAGAACATTTCTTCATATCAAAAAACAAACAAAATAAATTAAATACCTAAGGGTAAAATTTCAAACCATAAAATTCCTAGAAGAGAAAACACTCAGAACATGTTTTGACATAAATTGTAGCAATATATTTTTTGGATCTGTCTCCTAAGTTAAATGAAATAAAAGTAAAAAATAAACAATGGGACCTAATAAAATGAATAAAGTTAAGCCTAATTAAAGCTAATTAAACTTTGAACAGCAAAGCAAGCCATCCACAAAATGAAAAGACAACCTATAGAGTGGGAGAAAATATTTGCAAGTGATATACTCAACTGAAAAGTGAAAATCACTTAGTCATGTCCAACTCTTTGGGACCCAATGGACTGTACAGTCCATGGAATTCTCCAGGCCAGAATATTGGAGTGGGTAGCCTTTCCCTTCTCCAGGGGATCTTCCCAACCAAGGGATGGAACCCAGGTCTCCCTCATTGGGCAGATTCTTTACCAGCTGAGCCACAAGGCAAGCCCAAGAATACCGGAGTGGGTAGCCTATCCCTTCTCCAGGGGATCTTACCATCCCAGGAATCAACCCATGGTCTCCTGCATTACAGGTAGATTCTTTACCAACTGAGCTATCAGGGAAGCCCTATAACTGACTAGAGATTAATAACCAAAACATGTGAAAAGTTCATACAACACAATATGGGAGAAAAAAAAATAATAAAAATGAGCAAATAACCTGAATAGAGATTTTTTTTTTTCCCCAAATAAGACATATAGATGGTAAGCAGGCACAGGAAAATATTATCAGCATTCTTAATTATTAGAGAAATGCAAACCAAATCCCCAGTGTGATATCTCTTCACATCGGTCAGAATGGCTGCCATTGAGAAAATATCTACAAATAACAAATGTTGGCAATATTAGGTAGAAAAGGCAACCCCTGTACACTTTGTGGGAATGTGAATTGGTGCAGTCAGTATCGAAAACATAGGATGGTTCCTAAACAAACTAAGAATATAACTGCCATATGATCCAGCACTTCTACTCCTGGGTATATAACCAGAAAAATGAAAACACTAACTCAAAAAGGTACACGTACTCTAAAGTTTATAGCATCACTATTTACAATAGCCAGGATAAGGAAGCAATCTAAGTATCCATCCTCAGGTGGTTTATTAAAGAAAAATATATAAATTATATATAGATATATACAACAGATTATTAACTAGCTATAAAAATGGAAATCTGCTATTTGCAGGAATGTGGATGAATCTAGAGAATATTATGCTTAGTGAAATAAGTTAAACAGAGAAAGAAAAATGCTGTACAATATCACTTATACATGGAACCTAAAAAAAAAAAAAAACACAAAGAAGTTATATAACAAGACAGAAACAGCTTCACAGATATAGAAAAGAAGCTAATAGTTACCAGAGGGGAGAGGGAAGAGGGGAGGGTCAAGTTAATGGAATATGAAAGTACAAACTACTATGCACAAAATAGATAAACCACAAGGATATATTGTATTGAACAGGGAATTGTTGCCATTATCTTGTAATGACTTTTAATGAAGATACTCTACAAAAATACTGAATCACTATGTTGTCCACTTGAAAATAATATAATAATGTAAATCAGCTCTATTTCAATAAAAATAGCTAAGCAAATAAATAATATTTAAAGGTAAAGAACAAAAAAATGAAAAGTCAGAGGCCTGACTGAGGGGCTAGTGGTGATTACCTAGTATACAAACCAACAATCTAACATTTTTGATAAATTGTTTTCTTGCCTAGAGAAGTAGGATAAAACCTTTCATAGGTTATAGAGAGAGTAAAGCAAAATGAACTCTGATGCCACATGATTAGTATTTTGAACCTGGTAACCAATTCTGTTTCCCCCACATTTTACCTTCTCAAGGTAGTGTATATCAACACAAATAAAAGATCCCACTGAAAAACTCTACAAAAAACCTCCACTTGATGTCATTTCTTTTTTTTTTTTTGATGTCATTTCATTATTCATGACCTCAATATAGTTATTAAATTACTTCCCCTTTATCCCTGAGCCACCATATTTATCTTATTTGGCCAATCATTCATAATCCCAAGAATGATCTATAGATTTTTTTTTTCATTTATTTTTATTAGTTGGAGGCTAATTACTTTACAATATTGTAGTGGTTTTTTGCCATACAGTGACATGAATCAGTCATGGATTTACACGTGTTCCCCATCCCGATCCCCTCTCCCGGCCTGCTCCCCATCTGATCCAGCTGGGTCTTCCCAGTGCACCAGCCCTGAGCACTTGTCTCATGCATCCAACCTGGGCTGGTGATCTGTTTCACCCTTGATAGTATACTTGTTTCAATGCTATTCTCTCAGAACATCCCACCCTCGCCTTCTCCCACAGAGTCCAAAAGTCTGTTCTGTACATCTGTGTCTCCTTTTCTGTTTTGCATATAGGGTTATCATTACCATCTTTCTAAATTCCATATATATGCATTAGTATACTGTATTGGTCTTTATCTTTCTGGCTTACTTCACTCTGTATGATGGGCTCCAGTTTCATCCATCTCATTAGAGCTGATTCAAATGAATTCTTTTTAATGGCTGAGTAATTGTTGATTGACTTTGGAAACTACAACTTCAACCTTGACACTTCTGGAAATGTCACCTTTTATTACTGAGTTCAGGTGAACACAGTCTTTCCCTCCTTTCCTTCATCTCTTCCTCTGCCTTCCTCCTTTCTCTCCACTTCATCTATCTTTTCTCTGTCTTATCTTTGCTTTTCAAGCTGAGAGAATAACTTTAACCATGAGGGAGTGATTGAAAAAATTTGACTATTATAGGACTCTGAGAAAAATTGAGATTTTTTTTCCCTGTAAGTCTATCAAACTACAGCCAAGAGAGTAATAGACTCCGAGCTCTCCTATTTTTTTTTTTTTCCATTTTCTGATTGAGCTAATGGAAACTTTAGAGTGATGACTTGTCAGGTGAGCATATGCCTGTTGTATGTCAAGTCATTTTTATTCTCAAAAAATGCTACAGATCAGTCATGCAGTTTCATTTGTAAAATAAGTGAGAAGAGGAATGGTGATAATTTTGATTCATATAAACAGAAAATGCTAAAAATATGTAATATAGCAGACTATGAGATGTCCTCAAAAAGACAAATATTGTGAATATGAAACAGTCAGATTAAGATTCAAAATAAATTAATTTCAACCATATTAAATAAAAGTACAATATATAAGGATATTTTTAACATGATATCTGTTTCTCTGTGCCTAATATTTTCCACAGGATTGTGCTTTGTTTCAAATTCTCCCTCAGTGTATAACTTTTTAAGAATAGTCCTGAAGATAAAGCAAGTGTAAATGACTAGCTCATCTCCTAAGGCATCAATGTGGAAAAGTCTCCTTAAGATGTCCAAGTATAACAATTTTAAAACTATATTTTGTGAGTTCAATCCAAGATACAAGTTAGCAGTAATTTATGAACATTCTTTAATTAGACCTAGTTTCAGTACATTCTTATCAGTCTGGATAAATAAACAGTCTATGCAGATAAGTCTCCATGCAACAACTAAAACTTTCACTGTACTGTCCCCTTCTCCTACTCCCCATAAACTGTGCCCCAAACTGGCTTGTAATTTCATGTGGCACCACTTCTTTCATCTGTCCTGGGTGCTTTCAAGATATGTTACATTATTTCTTATGGTAAATAAGTTAACTATCTTGCATCTATATTTTCAGCTTTGTTTTCCAACATTTACTAAAATTCCAAAGTCACTTCCACAAATAAGGAAAAAAAAAAAAAAATAAAATCACTAATATACTCCAAAACACTCACTTGAATATAGGCAACACAATTTTATTCCATGTAATATATTTATCGTGCTCTAACATTATCGCTGCGGATGGTGACTGCAGCCATGAAATTAAAAGACACTTACTCCTTGGAAGGAAAGTTATGACCAACCTAGATAGCATATTAAAAAGCAGAGACATTACTTTGCCAACAAAGGTCCATCTGGTCAAGGCTATGGTTTCTCCAGTGGTCATGTATGGATGTGAGAGTTGGACAGTGAAGAAAGCTGAGCTCCGAAAAATTGATGCTTTTGAACTGTGGTGTTGGAGAAGACTCTTGAGAGCCCCTTGGACTGCAAGGAGATCCAACCAGTCCATCCTAAAGGAGATCAGTCCTCCGTGTTCACTGGAAGAACTGATGCTGAAGCTGAAACTCCAATACTTTGGCCACCTCATGTGAAGAGTTGACTCATTGGAAAAGACCCTGATGCTGGGAGGGATTGGGGACAGGAGGAGAAGGGGACAACAGAAGATGAGATGGCTGGATGGCATCACCGACTCGATGGGCGTGAGTTTGAGTAAATTCCGGGAGTTTGTGATAGACATGGAGGCCTGGCGTGCTGTGATTTATGGGGTCGCAAAGAGTCGGACACGACTAGCGACTGAACTGAACTGAACTGAACATTCATAGTTAACTGTTAACTGTGAATAGTTAACTGTTCACTTGTGCACTAAATTTATTCACTATTCATATGCCATAAAACAGATAGATTAATACTGATCAGTCATAGTTGCAGATAAGAATATCCAAAGGCATGGCAAATGGAATCATAATCTTCTGCTCCTGAACTAAGAGTTTAGAAACAAATAGAGAGCAAGTCATTAAATGAGCAGCATAAGTCACGCTGTTACCTTTCCATGCAAAATTATCCTATCTAACATTGATGAAATGTACATCTTTAGTAGGCCACTAGATATGACACTCCTTTTGAAAGGAAAATAAAATTGCATTCTTTGAGTGCACAAATTCTGTAACTCATTTTTCCTGGTAAACCAGTGAATGATTTAAATTCAGAAAACATCATACCTGGGATGTGTATGTAGGGTAGTTCCTAGGTAAAAGTCCATGAACATGCATGCATGCTAAATACTTCAGTTGTGTCTGACTCTGTGTGACCTCTGGACTGTAGCATGCCAGCTGCCCATGGGGTTCTCTAGGCAAGAATAATGGAGTGGCTTGCCATTTCCTTCTTCAGGGGATCTTCCCAAGCCAGGGATCGAACCTGCATCTGCTACGTCTCCTGCATTGACAAGCAGGTTCTTTATTACTAGCACCACCTGGGAAGTCCATAAAAGTCCACGATACAATATAAAAAGTCAAAAATTCTAAATAATCACTACAAGTATTAACAGGAGACATAAGTAAATCATAGGTCATGAAACTTGACCAGCAGGCAGAGAATCAGGTCAAGCAAGATGTCAGCAATGGAGTTGGAACTGAAGCAAACATTAACCTAGAACATTGAAAAGTGTGAACAAGCAGAGGAAGAATAGAGTACTGGCAAGCTCAGCAACAACCAACATACCTTTATATTTGAAGTACATTGCATAGGCCTTATCAAAAAGCTTTCACTATTGAATGTGTTCAGTCTACATGTACTGAGCAAACTTATACAGGTCAGAATCACTATAAGAAAATGTTTAAAAAATAAAAATTATAGGGCATAATAGGCTGTGATGCTTGCTTGTCCTTGTGATTATTGAAATATAAGTTACAGAAATGAGGTGCATGGAAAACAAATGCTACAATTTTGAAATACGTTTAAGGAATTTCAAAAGAGTATTAATCTCTTCCAAGTAATCAGAAATTCATCCTAAGTTTGCCCTTTTAAAATTACATTAAAAATTCAGTTCAGTTCAGTTCAGTCACTCAGTCGTGTCCAACTCTTTGCGAACCCATGAACCCCAGCATGCCTGGCCTCCTTGTCCGTCACCAACTCCTGGAGTCCACCCAAACCCATATCCACTGTGTCAGTGATGCCATCCAAGCATATCATCCTCTGTAGTCCTCTTCTCCTCCTGCCCTTAATCTTTTCCGGCATCAGAGTCTTTTCAAATGAGTCAGCTCTCTGCATCAAAGTGGCCAAAGTATTGGAGTTTCAGCTTCAACATCAGTCCTTCCAATGAACACCCAGGACTGATCTCCTTTAGGATGGACTGCTTGGATCTCTTTGCAGTCCAAGGGACTCTCAAGAGTCTTCTCCAACACCACAGTTCAAAAGCATCAATTCTTTGGGGCTCAGCTTTCTTTATAGTCCAACTCTCGCATCCATATATGACTACTGGAAAAAACATAGCCTTGACTAGATGGACCTTTGTTGGAAAAGTAATGTCTCTGGTTTTTAATATGCTATCTAGGTTGGCCATAGCTTTTATTCCAAGGAGCAAGTGTCTTTTAATTTCATGGCTGCAATCACCACCTGCAGCGATTTTGGATCCCAGAAAAATAAAGTCAGCCACTGTTTCCATTGTTTCCCCATCTATTTGCCATGAAGTGATGGGACCATATGCCATGATCTTAGTTTTCTGAATGATGAGCTTTAAGCCAACTTTTTCACTCTCCTCTTTCACTTTCATCAAAAGGCTCTTTAGTTCTTCTTCACTTTTTGACTTAAAGGTGGTGTCACCTGCATATCTGAGATTATTGATATTTTTCCCAGCAATCTTGATTCCAGCTTGTGCTTCCTCCAGCCCAGCATTTCTCATGATGTACTCTGCAAATAAGTTAAATAAGCAGGGTGACAATATACAGCCTTGACGTACCTGTTTTCCTATTTGGAACCAGTGTGTTGTTCCATGTCCAGTTCTAACTGTTGCTTCCTGACCTGCATTCAGGTTTCTCAAGAGGCAGGTCAGGTGGTCTGGTGTTCCCATCTCTTTCAGAATTTTCCACAGTTTATTGTGATCCACACAGTCAAAGGCTTTGGCAGAGTCACTAAAGCAGAAATAGATGTTTCTCTGGAACTCTCTTCCTTTTTCAGTGATTTAGCAAATTTTGGCAATTTTATCTCTGGTTCCTCTGCCTTTTCTAAAACCAGCTTGAATATTTGGAAGTGCATGGTTCACGTATTGCTGAAGCCTGGCTTAGAGAATTTTGAGCATTACTTTACTAGTGTGTGAGATGAGTGCAATTGTGCGGTAGTTTGAGCATTCTTTGGCATTACCTTTCTTTGGGATTGGAATGAAAACTGACCTTTTCTGCATACAGAAATCTGCATGTAGGTCAAAAAGCTCCGCTTAGAACTGGACATGGAGCAACAGACTGGTTCCCAAATCAGGAAAGGAGTATGTCAAGGCTGTATACCATTACCCTGCTTATTTAACTTATATGCAGTGTACATCATGCAAAATGCTGGGATGGATGAAGAACAAGCTGGAATAAAGATTGCCAGGAGAAATATCAATAACCTCAGATATGCAGTTGAAACCACCCTTATGGCAGAAAGTGAAGAAGATCTAAACAGCCTCTTGATGAAAGTGAAAGAAGAGAGTGAAAAAGTTGGTTTAAAGCTCAACATTCAGAAAACTAAGATTTTGGCATCCAGTTCTATCACTTCATGGCAAGTAGCTGGGGTCTCAGTGGAAATAGTGGCAGGCTTTATTTATTTATTTATTTTTTGGGGAGGGGAGCTCCAAAATCACTGCAGATGGTGAGTTTAGCCATGAAATTAAAAGACGCTTGCTCCTTGGAAGAAAAGTTATGACCAACCTAGACAGCATATTAAAAAACAGAGACATTACTTTATCAACAAAGGTCTGTCTAGTCAAAGCTTTGGTTTTTCCAGTAGTCATGTATGGATGTGAGAGTTGGACTATAAAGAAAGCTGAGCACCAAAGAATTGATGCTTTTGAATTGTGGTATTGGAGAAGACTCTTGAGAGTCCCTTGGACAGCAAGGAGATCCAACCAGTCCATCATAAAGGAAATCAATCCTGAATATTCATTGGAAGGACTGATGCTGAAGCTGAAACTCCGATAGTTTGGCCACCTGATGCAGAGATCTGACTCATTGAAAAAGACCCTGATGCTAGGAAAAATTGAAGTCAGGAGGAGAAGGGGATGGCAGAGGATGAGATGGTTGGATGGCATCACCGACTTCAAAGACACAAGTTTGAGTAAGCTCCAGAAGTTTGTGATGGACAGGGAAGCCTGGCGTGCTGCAGTCCACGGGGTGGCAAAGAGTTGGCAGTGAAAGCACCTGAATTGAATTGAACTGAACTGAATTTAAAAAAAAAAAACAAAAAACTGAAAAGAGTTCAGTGAATCCTAGGATACAATGTGGAATGTTTACATGTGTGTTAAATAAACTCACTGAAGGGATTTGGGAAAAATAGTACCACCCTATATGACTCTAGATAATTGTGTAATCTATTTGGCATTTTTTTCCCCAAGGGATTATGGGTTCATCATTCTAACACACATATTCATGCATACTGAAATTGAACAGTTAGGTAAATGGATAGTGTTTAGGTAAATGAATGGAGTAAGATTTTAAAATAAGCAAGGGGAGAAAGCTAGAATGATCCATGTGAAAATAGATTGCAGTTAAGGACATTACTAGTCATGTTTAGCTGTAGAAAGATACATGTGATCATGTATGACATATTTATGATATGTGTGCATACCCAAGCTAATATACATCATACATGTCCTTGCCCTGTTAGCTGAGCAGGCCTAGAAAAAATGATATCTCAGTGGGTTGAAAGTAATGATTTCCTTCCAAACAATACAGTATGACAAGGAAAAAAAAATTACAATGAAGAAACCTGATAAACACTACCTCAGGCAAATTGTCAAGTTCCACATCCACAATGATAAATCCTATAAGATTATGTACATTTGACAGGATGTGATGAAAATGACACTTTAACTTTGCCACCTTCTTCCCCTAAGTATATAACCCCAGTGTAAGTTTGAGAAAAATATCAGACAAATAGCAACTGAGGCACATTTTACAAAATACCTGACCAGTATTTCTCAAAACTATCAAAGTCAAGCAAAGCAATGTAACACTAAGAAACTATTACAGCTAAGAGGAACCTAAGGAAAGATGATGAATATGCATAGTATGGTATCTTGGATGGGATCCTGAAACAGAAAAAGAACATCAGGTTAAAAAAAAAAAAAAAGGGAAATCTAAGTAAAATAAAATATAGAGTTTGTTTAAAAATAAGTTGTTAATTTTGGTCTATTGATTGTTATAAATGCAACATACTAAAGCAAGGTATTAATAATAAAGGGGATTGTTTACAGCATAATTGGAAACTCTACCACCTTTGCAACTTTTTAGTAAATCTAAAACTTCTCTAAGATTTTTTAAAGTTAATTTATAAGTCTCTTTTTAAAGTAAATAATGTTTTATGGCTTAATCAGTTTATAACTATATATAATTACACAAATTGGAAGAAAATTATCATCCTTTATTTGAAAACTTTCTTATAAACCAAATTCATTTCTGGAAGAATTATTGTCATGAATCAAATCTCCAAAACAACTTTGCAAAAATAGATAAAACTATAATATGCATTAACTATTGATGTAATAATATACATAAAGAACTATTCTAAATGGTTTATAGACACCATTTCACTTATTTCTCACAACTCTATGAAGTGTATCTTATATATTTGCTAATGAAAGTATTGACACTATTAAAGCTTAAAGAAACAACACTAAAAAAATGGGCAAATACTTGTGCATAATTCAAACAAGGCTGTCTAATTTCCCTCTATTCTTAAAATTTGTGCAGTTCTATCTAATTTAATCCTATGGCAGTCCTTTGATTTAGACATTAATTTTATCAACAATAATTTTATATAGATTTACAGAAAAGTGAGTTTCTCAAGAACACAGTCAGTTATAGGGAGAAACTGTTTGGTTCTAAAATCTCTGCTTATTTTTTCCCTACCATTCTGGCCTGAACCATTACAGAGAAGGCAGATCTCTCTAGTCTACAAAATATTCTGGTATATACTTTTAGGAATACAAAGATATATACCAGTCATAGATTTTGCACTACTGAAATGTGTGTATGTGTGTGTGTGTTACGTAAGAAAAAAAAAAAAAATCAGTTAGAACTAAATTTACTTACAAATGAGTCGACCTAAAATAGTAGCGAGATAAACAAAATAGACATTTAATCTCTTTTAAACAGAGGAGATAAAAATAAACAAATAAGGACTTAATGACCTTCAACAGTTCGAGAGTTATAGTTTTTTCCCATCTTTTTTCTCATATTCACCTAATAGTCTGATATAATATTTTGGCTCAAGCACTCACATCTCAAATTCCAATGAATAAAGTTTAGGAACAAGAATAGAAAAACACAATGTTTTTATTTAAACATATATGGTGAGTTTGAGATAATTATGGTGTATTTTTTTGGCAGTAGTTAATATTTAGGATGACCCAAGAAAGAAGTTAGGACCAGAGGCATAGATGTGAGAGTTGAGGCTAAGTTTCAGGCATTAGTAAGAAGTCCATTAAATAGAAAAGACCCTAAACTAAACAGTTAAGCTAGATGGTGGTTGTTGTTGTTTTTCTTGTTGTGCAGTTGCGAAGTAGTGTCCTACTCTTTGTGACCCCATGAACTGCAGCATGCCAGCCTTCTGTCCTTCATTATCTCCTGTAGTTTGCTCAAACTCATGTCCTTTGCAACAGTCCTTGCAACTATCTAACCATCTCATCCTCTGCCACCCCCTTCTCCTTTTGCCTTCCATCTTTCCCATCATCAGGGTCTTTTCCAATGAGTTGACTCTTCTCATCAGGTGACCAAAGTATCGGAGCTTCAGCTTCAGCATCAGTCCTTCCAATAAATATTCAGGATTGATCTCCTATAGGGTTGATTTGTTTGATTTCCTTGGAGCCAAAGGACGTTCAAGAGTAAAACTCTTGAAAAGAATCAATTCTTTATGGTCCAGAAACTAGACAGAAACAGTGTTAATTTAACACAGATTAGAGTTAGACTTTTAAAAATACAGTAAGACTTTTAGAACTTTGAGACCTAATGTGATTGGTGATTTCAATGGGATCTCTAAGCTTCTATCAGAGTGAGAGGACACAGCCTAAAGAATCTAATGTTAATCAAATTGACTGAAATTTAGTTTATTGATGCCAGCCATTTTTATTATTTATCCATCCAACTTTTTTTTTTTTTTTTGGCCTACTATGTGCAGATCATACTGTAGGTACTAGAAATATAAATGTGAAGAAGACAGTGTAAAAAATCCAGAAAAAGAAAAATTAAAATCACTAGATCTATAAAATGGTATTTGCCGTTTATTGTGTGTATAAGAACACTTAGCAAACTGAGAGCTTTCAAAGTCAAAACCGACATGAATGTGAAGGGCATAACATTACAGGATGGCCTAGGAAGTGAAATTGTGGAAACTATTTTCTTTTTTTACAATGATTGGTTATTACAATGGGGGTTTCCAGATGACCAGGGATAGATTAAAAACAGTCATTTTATACCACTTCTGAATCATGACAAGTTTATTTTATGGTTATCAGAGTTTCTTACAAAAAATAACCTAAATTAAACTTCACTTATGTTCATGACATAAGCTAGATTTAGTTTTGCTTATGCGGCTTAAATGATTTCATCTATTTCAGGGTATTTTCAAGTCCAGCCTCCATTTTGTATTTAATGTTAGCAATTGAAATAATCCCTAATTTTTAATGTTTTGTTCTTCAGAGTACAGAGGCAGAGTGGACTTCAGGGCTAATTAGAATCAGTAGCTTATTAATAACCACAATGTAACCAGACTTAGTGTCATCTTCATCTTACAGTAGATTTTCTATTGTTTGGGTCTGCCAAGCACATCTCAGGCTGCATACTTCCTTGGCTTTGTCAACATCAAGATCCAGAGAAAGAAAAGAAAATTAAATTATTCTCATAATATTAAGATGCTATTCCTTTGAAAACTCTAGTATACATTTACCAGTATCACATAGATCCTACCTAGCTCAGTACCCATATACATAAAGAATAACTGGAGAGCATTGCATATAATTATGATAAACTCAGAGAAAATCATGACTTTAACTTAGAATGAAGTCAAATACTTATAAATTGTGAATTCATATCAGAAATTATATTTAAATTACAGGAGAAGAGGAAATTTCTATTGTGACAGCAAACATAATGCTTATTATCAATGATAAGAGAAGGTTCTCTGAAGAGGTGACACCTAAGTTGAGATCCTGATTAAAAGAAGGAGCTATGTAAATAAAGATCAGTTGGAATAAGCAGAAAGAAGAGTTCTGACTACCACTAAGATAGGAAAGCACTTGATGTTTTGAAGCAAACCAGTGCTAAGGGGAAGGTTCATAGCATTACAGGTTTACCTCAAGAAACAAGAAAAAAGTCAAATAAATAACCTAGCTCTACACATAAGGCAACTAGAGAAGGAAGAAATGAAGAAACCCAGGGTTAGTAGAAGGAAAGAAATCTCAAAAAGTAGGGCAGAAATAAATGCAAAAGAAACAAAAGAGACCATAGCAAAAATCAACAAAGCTAAAAGCTGTTTTTTTTTAAAAGATAAACAAAATTGACAAACCGTTAGCAAGACTCATTTAAGAAACAAAGGGAGAAGAACCAAATCAGCAAAATTTGAAATGAAAATGGAGAGATCACAACAGACAACACTGAAATACAAAGGACCATAAGAGATTACTACCAGCAGCTCTATGCCAGTAAAATGGACAACTTGGAAGAAATGGACAAATTCCTAGAAAAGTATAAATTTCCAAAACTGAACCAGGAAGAAATAGAAGATCGTAACAGACCCATCACAAGCAAGGAAATCGAAACTATAATCAGAAATCTTTCAGCAAAAGCCCAGGACCAGATGGCTTCACAGCTGAATTCTACCAAAAATTTAGAGAAGAGCTAACACCTATCTTACTCAAACTCTTCCAGAAAATTGCAGAAGTAGGTAAACTTCCAAACGCATTCTATGAAGCCACCATCACCCTAATTCCAAAACCAGACAAAGATGCCACAAAAGAAGAAAGCTACAGGCCAATATAACTGATGAACATAGGTGCAAAAATCCTTAACAAAATTCTAGCAAACAGACTCCAACAACATATTAAAAAGATCATACATCATGACCAAGTGGGCTTTATCCCAGGAATGCAAGGATTCTTTAATATCCTCAAATCAATCAATGTAATACACCACATCAACAAATTGAAAGATAAAAACCATATGATTATCTCAATAGATGCAGAAAAAGCCTTTGACAAAATTCAAAATTCATTTATGATTAAAACTCTCCAGAAAGCAGGAATACAGGGAACATACCTCAACATAATAAAAGCTATATATGACAAACCCACAGCAAACATTACCCTCAATGGTGATGAAAGGTTGTTGCTGAACGATAAGACGCCAGGATTCTTGGCCTCCGGAGGAGACGAATTCAATCCGGGACCAGAGACAAGGCTGGATCGCTTAGAGCTTTTGTGTAATAAAGTTTTATTAAAGTATAAAGGATATAAGGATATAAGTATAAAGGATATAAGATAGAACAGCATGTATATTATCTATGGTGAAACAGATCACCAGCCCAGGTGGGATGCATGAGACAAGTGCTCGGGCCTGGTGCACTGGGAAGACCCAGAGGAATCGGGTGGAGAGGGAGGTGGGAGGGGGGAGGGGGATGGGGAATACGTGTAACTCTATGGCTGATTCATATCAATGTATGAAAAAACCCACTGGAAAAAAATAATAAAAAAAATAAATTAATTTAAAAAAAAAGTATAAAGGAGATAGAGAAAGCTTCTGACATAGGCATCAGAAGGGGGCAAAAGAGTACCCCCCTCCTAGTCTTTAGCTGTGTGTTATATAGTCACTCACAGTCTGTTAATGAAAAGAAAGAAGTGTCATAAAATTTAGAATGGCACCAGATAATTCATCCCTGGCCATAAAATGATTGACTTGAATCTTGTAGAAGGGCAGAATACCAGCAAATAGTTTTGTTTACATAGATTAGGGGAACAATACCTGAGTAAGTAAGTTAGGCCGTTTGGCGGAACCAACTTGAAGATAGAGTCTGGGGTACATTAACATAGCTTAAGACAACATTTCCATAAGAAAAAGAAATGTATTGGTTAACTCAAGGTTTGAGAGTAGTTAGCTTCAGGTGAAACCAGGTGTCATGGCAACACAGCATTTTAAGAGAAACCTTCTTTTAAATTTGTATAGAGAAGAAAAAAATATCGCTTTTTTTTTCTCCTGCCACTTAAGAGAGATAAAAATGTCTGGCACTTGCAGCCTCTTTCCTCCATTTGGAGACCCCTGGCCTTCCTGCCTGTTACCCTCTCAGTGAAAAATTGAAAGCATTTCCCCTAAAATCAGGAACAAGACAAGGGTGCCCACTCTCACCACTACTATTCAACATAGTTTTGGAAGTGTTGGACACAGCAATCAGAGCAGAAAAAGAAATAAAAGGAATCCAGATAGGAAAAGAAGAAGTGAAGCAACCCAGTAAAGAGCAGCATTGTGAATAAAGGAAAAAACAGTCAGAAGTAAGAAATGAGGTTGGATATGAAGGAAAAGATAAAACAAGTAAGCCAATGTAAAAAGTTGTGATTTTTATTCTCATTGTAATAAGAAGCTATTGGAAAATTTCAAGCAGGATAATAACAGAATCAAGAGATCATGTTTGCTACCCATGTTGGAAATACCAAGTTCCAAATGGTATATATTGGCTAAGAGGTGAAATAATTATCTGAAGAGTGATCATATTTTGAAAGCAGAACATTTTTAATGGTGCCTCAAATGTTTTTTCTTTTATTTTTGTCCTTTTTCTTTATTTTTATTTAAGTTGTCAGCACCTTACCTCACTCCATACAAAATTATTATTAACAAATAAGTACAGTAAGTCCCATTTATACTTACCTTCATGTTGCAAGCTTTCAAAGCGATAAACATGTGTGCACATGTCCAATCACCTAAGTTATTTTATGTGTCTGGCATACATTGTCATGTACATACATCCCCTATAAGTGGCTGCCCTTTTGTGTACTTTACTGTTCAGTTCTGTATACAGTATAACACTATCTTTATTTCAAGCCCAGGATGTCCAGAAGCAAATGTAAAAGCAATGGTGATGTAGTGGGGATCACTGTAATTTTAAAGGTACTGTACTATGAGATTAAAAATGCTTTCTTTTTTGTGGTTGTTTCTTTTTTGTGTATTATTTGTATGAAAAGTATTATAAACCTATTACAGTACAGTATTATATAGCTGACTGTTTTGGTTAGATACCTAGACCAATTTTGTTGAACTTACTAATAAATTGGTCTTATGAACATACTCTTGGAAAGAAATGCATTTGTATGTAGGGAATTTACTTATTACAGGAAATGGTGTTGAGAACCTAAGCATATAAGTCCCCACTTATTTTCAGCATAAGCCTAGCTTTTTCTTAGATATTTTAAAATCTCCTTTTTCCATGCCTCAGCATACGTAGTTGTATATAATCCACACAATATAATGTAATGAAAATGCAAGCAACTGCCTCTCATATCATGCATTGGAATTCATTTTAAGTTTTATTTTTTCCTAAACATTTTCGAGCAAGAGAAAAATTTGGAATTAAAATCCATAGAAACTGCTTTAAAGTCATCTTGTCAAAGTAAGAACAAGTAAAAACAGTCTTCCAATTAGACATTTACCATACACTTGCCAGTGATGGTAAATTAGTTCAGTGTAATTTGATTTTTCTCCAGGCTCTTAACCAGATATCTACATGAGATAAACCATCAAACAGAAAAGAGCTTTCTCCTAAAAATAGTCAATGCTTCAGTGGCTTAAAATAAGACAATGAAAGCTAGGTCACTTTGAGAACATTTTTTGATTTTTAAAAACAGTTTTAAGAATTTGACAAGATATAATTTTGTTGTAAAAGTGTAGCATCTCAAGATTATTATTCATAGAGTTGACTAACAGGAAACTAATGCACTTAAAGTAGTTGTTTGTTGATACAAAACACATGATTCAGAGTACAGACCCAAATATATCCTGAAACTTGTGATAACTGGTTATGTATGAGGATCCCTTTCTTGAGTATAGAAATCATTAATAATTTTAACTGTCATTATTATTACAAAATTGTTATTAATATGCACTACTATATTATGATAATGTAACTTTAGATAACCAAAATAAAATCCCTTATAAATCTAACTGGAAATAACTAAATGAGCTAGGTGGTAATGTTTTAACTTGCATTAATGGAATGCAAAATAGTTTAAGTATAATGAAATATTCAAATTGAATCTTTCTCAAAGTAGCTTTATATTTAAAAAATATTCAGCACAGATGTTAGGATGGATTTATTGTACATATGTGAAATTTCTAGGCTGTTTATACAGCTTAACTTTCTATTACTGAATTTGCCTTCAATTCAGGCTTCTGCATTTTGCTGTTTATGACCAAATGGTTTCCTCTTTCTTCCACACACATTTAAATGTGTGGTAATAAAATGTAATGAGGGAAGAGAATGGTAATTATGAATGAGTACATGTGGTAGACAAACTGACTAATTGCACGTATATTTGCATGGATTATAACCAGATATGCAGAAAGAGGAACAATTGCAAAACAGTTCTAAACATCTCTCTGTAGATATGTTTTTTGTACTTCTTCTACTATAACCATTCTGGTTAAACTTATACTTCAGTTAGTCTTATATTAAGTTGATTAAATATGGAAAAATCTAAAGAATTTATTTTAATCTTTTAAGCTGAATCACTCAAAACTTTTCTTAAATGTTTACAAAGTATGTAAGGCCAATGTTTAATTAGTAAGATGATTTTTCTGATTATATCTATATAGTAGTATAACTTGGGGATGGTGTAGAAAAGTTGCTGATTCTGTATTGGTACTAATGTAGTTAAATGTTTAATATTGGTGTCAGACCTGAGTTCAAATTCTCAGTGGTTCACTTTCTAATACGTAGTTCTTGGCAACTGACCTAACTTCTTTTATCTCATAATTTTTTCCATCTGTTTAATGGGGATGGGATCCTAGACACAGTAAAAAGTGGATAAAAGAAACTTTCGGCATTTATATTGGAATGGAAGAAATGAAATTATCCTTATATGCAAACATGATTTCCTAAGGAGAAACAAAGAATCTACAAGATAAATAAATAAATAATGTTTAGCACTAATAATTAACTTTTTAGTAAGACTGCAGGGTTCAAATCAGTCTCCCAAGCCTACATTTATTTCTGTTACATGTTCACTAGCAGTGAGAAATTGAAAACTAAGTATTAAAAACAAAAATAAACAAACAAACAAAGAAACATCACCAAATATAAAATGCTTACTTATAAGTAAAACTTAGTTTTTCTTTGTTAAAGATAGAAACAAACACTTTGCATGCATGATACAATGCACATACATATATGCACACACAGAGGCACACAGATGGTCTGTAATCCCTTTACTTTTGGAAATTAAATCTGGGTGCCATTATTTAGATGTCTTCTCCCCCACTCAGTGAAATACATGCAAGTTACTGGAGAAAATGAACAAACTGTTCTATTATTTTTATTTAATTAAATTGCAGTATATATGATTTAATGACTCGAATCAAGATGGTGGAGTAAGAGAATGTGGAACTCACCTCCCCACAACAAACACACCAGAAATATATCTGCCTGATGAAAAAAATCTCTTTGAAAACTAAGGTAAAACTAGGAGAAAGACTCCTCTATGACTAAGATTATAAGAAAGATACATGTAAATCAGATAGGAAGGAAAGAGAAGTGATCAAAATAGAACTTATGCCCCTGGGAGGAACTTAGAGAAAAGGAACGTTAGAGACAGATGTTCCCTGAAGAGGGAGAGGTTCAAGCCACATATTGGGCACCATAACCATTTGTTATTGTTGTTGTTTGATTGCTAAGCCATGTCAGATTCTTAGTGACCCTGTGGACTGCAGCCCACCAGGCCAGGCTCCTCTGTCCTCCACTATCTCCTGGAATTTCCTCAAATTCATGTCCATTGAGTTGGTGATGCTCTCTAACCATCTCATCCTCTGACTTTGTCATAGCCATAGGGTCCACCAAAGGGAAGACAAACCCTCCTTGGCTCGTTGGAGAGTGAGTTGACAGAACAGGAAGATTTGCTTGTTTCAAAGCAGGGTGGAAAGGGCAACTTGAGACTGCACGTGGCTGGCTGATTGGTTTCTTGCTATGACCTCAACACATATATTAGCCAGAACCAAGTGTGTGTGCTCCAGCAGCCTTTGCTTCATTTTGCACCTCCACACTAGAGCAAGAACTACAATAAATGGGGGGAAAACTTAGCCATGAGTGTCTGAGGTCGTTGAAACCCTAAGCAGCATTGGAGCAAAAAGATGGTAACCATTGCTGGTGATTACACAGTCAAGGCAACAGAGCATCAGAGAAAGTCTTGATCGCTTATGGCAGTCAGACTGACACACTCCATGACTTGACCCTAAGCAAATACCCACATCAGCTCCTCTTGCTCACTACCCTCTTCCAGAGTTGAGAGTAATGGTGTTTGGTAAAGGGAGAGAACATACTTGAGGGAAACAAGTCAACATGGACCTGCTCTAGCAGGTTCAGCTATGATACTATACCTCATAGGGTGGGGGTGGTAACAGCAACTAAGAACAGGACAAACCCCAGGCATATCTCCTGATAGTCCTAACCCCTTCTTCTGCAATCTACTCAATCTATAATGAAAGTGAAAAGAATAACAAGGGAGAAAAGACAGTCTCTTCAATTAGTGGTGCTGAGAAAAGAGGACAGTAACATGTAAAAGAATGAAATTAGAAAATATTCTTATACCCTATACAAAAATAAAATGAATTAAAATTCTAAATGTAAAACTTGTAGAACAGAACATAGAATTCTCTTTGACATAAATTGTCTGTCCAGACAAGGGGAAGAGGCAAAAGTAAGCAAATGAGAACTTGGTGTCCTTCAGTTGCTAAGTCGTGTTTCATTCTTTGCAACCCCATGGACTGTAGATGCCAGACTCCCATTCTTCACTATTTCCCAGAGTTTGCTCAAATTTTAAATCCATTGAGTTGGTGATGCTATCTAACCATCTCATCCTCTGCCTCCCCCATCCCCTTTTGCTCTCAGGTTCAGTTATCAGAGCCTTTTCCAATGAGTCAGCTCTTCTCAATAGGTGGCCAAAATATTGAAGCTTCAACTTCAGCATCTGTCCTTCCAATGAGTATTCAGGGTTGATTTTCTTTAAGATTGAGTAGTTTGATCTAATTAAGTCAAGCAATGTGACCTAATTGAATTTAAAACTTTGGAGCAGTAAAGAGAACCATCAAGAAAGTGAAAAGACAGCCTCCAGAATGGGAGAAACTATTTGCTTATGATGTGACTGATAAGGGTTAATATAAAAAAACTATAAACAGTTCACACAACTCAATTTTAGCAAAATAGTCCCAATAAAAAAGGACAGGAGGCCTATATAGATTTTTTTTTTTCCAAAGAAGACATACAGATGTCTAACAGCCATATGAAAAAATACTAAATATCACTGATAATCAGAGAAAGACACATTTAAACCACAATGAGCTATCCTCTTACGTCGGTCAAAATACTTATCAAAAAGTCTGCAAATGTCAGATATTGGCATGAAACTGCAGAAAAGAGTACTCTAATGAACTGTGGTGTTGGGGAAGACTCTTGAGAGTCCTTTGGACTGCAAGGAGATCAAACCAGTCAGTCCTAAAGAAAATCAATCCTGAATATTCATTGATGTTGAAGCTGAAACTCCAATACTTTGGTCACCTGATGCGAAGAGCTGATTCATTTGAAAAGACCCTGATGTTGGGAAAGATTGAGGGCAGAAAGAGAATGGGATGACAGAGGATGAGATGGTTGGGTGGCATCACTGACTCAGTGGACATGGGTTTGGGTGGACTATGGGAGTTGGTGATGGACAGGGAGGCCTGGCGTGCTACAGTTCATGGGGTCGCAAAGGGTCAGACACAACTGAGCAACTGAACTGAACTGAATTGAATACACTGTGGGTAGAAATGTAAACAGGTGCAGCCACTGTGGAAAACAGTTTGCAGGGGCCCTAAAAAATCTAAAAATAGAACTATCATGTTATCCAACAATTCCATTCAGTTCAGTTCAGTTCAGTCATTCAGTCATGTCTGACTCTATGCAACCCCATGGAATGCAGCACGCCAGGACTCTCTGTCCATTACCAACTCCTGGAGTTTACTCAAACTCATGTATATTGAGTAGGTGATGCATCCAATCATCTCATCCTCTGTCATCCTCTTCTCATCCCATCTTCACTCTTTCCCAGCATCAGGGTCTTTTCCAATGAGTCAGTTCTTCGAATCAAGTGGTCAAAGTATTGGATTTCAGCTTCAGCCTCATTCCTTTCATTGAATATTCAGGATTGATTTCCTTTTGGATGTACTGTTTGGATCTCCTTGCTGTCCACGGGACTTGCAAGAGTCTTCTCCAACACCACAGTTCAAAAGCATCAATTCTTAAGTGCTCAGCTTTCTTTATAGTCCAACTCTCACATCCATACATGGCCACTGGAAGAAACATAGCTTTGACTAGATGAACCTTTTTTGGCAAAGTAATATCTCTGCTTTTTAATATGCTGACTATGTTATTCATAATTTTTCTTCCAAGAAGCAAGCATCTTTTAATTTCATGGCTGCAATCAACATCTGCAGTGATTTTGGAACTCCCAAAAATAAAGTCTCCCATTATGTCCATTGTTTCTCCATCTATTTGACTTGAAATGATGGGGCCAGATACCATGATCTTAGTTTTCTGAATGTTGAGTGTTAAGCCAACTCTTTACCTCTCCTCTTTCACTTTCATTGAGAGGCTCTTTAGTTCTTTACTTTCTGCCATAAGGGTGGTGTCATCTGTATATCTGAGGTTATTGATATTTCTCCCAGCAATCTTGATTCCAGCTTGCACTTCATCCAGTCCAGCATTTCTCAAGATGTACTCTGCATATAAATTAAATAAACAAGGTGACAATATACAGCCTTGACATACTCCTTTCCCTATTTGGAACCAGTCTGCTGTCCCATCTACAGTTCTAACTGTTACTTTTTTGCCTGCATACAAATATCTCAGAAAGCAGGCACGGTGGTCTGGTATTCCCATCTCTAAGAATTTTCCAAAGTTTGTAGTGATCTACAGAGTCAAAGGCTTTGGTGTAGTCAATAAAGCAGAAGTAGATTTTTTTTTTTTTTTCTGGAATTCTGTTGCTTTTTTGTTGACCCAACGGGTGTTGGCAATTTGATCTCTGGTTCCAATGCCTTTTCTAAAACCAGCTTGAACATCTGGAAGTTCACAGTTCACATATTGTTGAAGTCAGGCTTGGAGATTTTTGAGCATCATTTTGCTAGTGTTTGAGATAAGTGCAATTGTGCGATAGTTTGAGCTTTCTTTGGCATTGCCTTTCTTTGGGATTGGAATGAAAACTGACTTTTTCCAGTACTGTGCTACTGCTGAGCTTTTCTGATTTGTTGGCATACTGAGTGCAGCACTTTCACAGCATCATCTTCCAGGATTTGAAATAGCTCAACTGGAATTCCATCACTTCCACTAGCTTTGTTCATAATGATGCTTCCTAAGTCCCACTTGACTTTGCATTCCAAAATGTCTGGCTTTAGGTGTGTGATCACACCATTGTGATTATCTGGATCATGAAGATCTTTTTTGTATAGTTCTTCTGTGTATTCTTGCCACCACTTCTTAATATCTTCTGCTTCTGTAATTCCATACCTTTTCTGTCCTTTATTGTGCCCATCTTTGCATGAAATGTTCCCTTGGTATCTCTAATTTTGTTGAAGAGATCTCTAGTCTTTCCCATTCAATTGTTTTCCTCTTATTTCTTTGCATTGATCACTGAGGAAGGTCTTCTTATCTCTCCTTGCTAGTCTTTGGAACTCTGCATTCATATGGGTATATCTTTCCTTTTCTCCTTTGCCTTTCACTTATCTTCTTTTTGTAGCTATATGTAAGGCCTCCTGAGACAACCATTTTGCATTTTTTCATTTCTTTTTTGGGGAGTATCGTCTTGATCACTGCCTCCTGTACAATGCCAGGAACCTCCATCCACAGTTCAGGCACTCTGTCTATCAGATCTAATCCCTTGAATTTATTTGTCACTTCCCTTGTATAATCATAAAGTATTTGATTTAGGTCATACTGAATGGTCTAGTGGTTTTCCATACTTTCTTCAATTTCAGTCTGAATTTGGCAATAAGGAGTTCATGATCTAACCCACAGTCAGCTCCCACTCTTGCTTTTGCTGACTGTATAGAGTTTCCCCATTTTGGCTGCAAAGAATATAATCAATCTGATCTCAGTGTTGACCATCTGGTGATGTCCCTGTGTAGAGTCTTCTCTTGTGTTGTTGGAAGAGGGTGTTTGCTATGACCAGTGCATTCTCTTGGCAAAACTCTATTAACCTTTGCCCTGCTTCATTCTGCACTCCAAGGCCGAATTTGCCTGTTGCTCCAGGTGTTTCTTGACTTCCTACTTTTGCATTCCAGTCCCCTATAACGAAAAGGACATCTTTTGGGGGTGTTAATTCTAAAAGGTCTTGTAGGTCTTCATAGAACCATTCAACTTCAGCTTCTTCAGCATTACTGGTTGGGGCATAGGCTTGGATTACTTGGATTGAATGATTTGCCTTCGAAACGAACAGAGATCTTTCTGTCATTTTTGAGGTTGTATCCAAATACTGCATTTTGGACTATTTTGTTGACCATGATGGCTACTTCATTTCTTCTAAGGGATTCCTGCCCACAGTAGTAGATATAATGTTCATCTGAGTTACATTCACCCATTCCAGTCCATTTTAGTTCGCTGATTCCTAGAATGTCGACATTCACTCTTGCCATCTCCTGTTTGACCACTTCCAATTTGCCTTGATTCATGGACCTGACATTCTAGGTACGTATGCAATTTTGCTCTTTACAGCATTGGACTTTGCTTCTATCACCAGTCACATCCACAACTGGGTATTGTTTTTGCTTTGGCTCCACCCCTTCATTCTTTCTGGAGTTATTTCTCCACTGATCTCCAGTAGCATATTGGGCACCTACCGACCTGGGGATTTCCTCTTTCAGTATCCTATCATTTTGCCTTCTCATACTGTTCATGAGATTATCAAGGCAAGAATACTGAAGTGATTTGCCATTCCCTTTTCCAGTGGACCACATTCTGTCAGACCTCTCCACCATGACCTGACCGTCTTGGGTGGCCCCATATGGCATGGCTTAGTTTCATTGAGTTAGACAAGACTGTAATCCTGTGATCAGATTGGATAGTTTTCTGTGATTATGAAGGCAATGGCAACCCACTCAAGTACTCTTGTCTGGAAAATCCCATGGGCATAGGAGCCTGGTAGGCTGCGGTCTATGTATGGGGTCGCACAGAGTCAAACAGGGCTGAGCGACTTCACTTTCACTTATCACTTTTATGCATTGGAGAAGGAAATGGCAACCCACTCCAGTGTTCTTGCCTGGAGAATCCCAGAGACGGGGGAGCCTGGTGAGCTGCCATCTATGAGGTTGCACAGAGTCAGACATGATTGAAGCGACTTAGCAGCAGCAGCCCTCTGATGCCCTCTCGCAACACCTACCGTCTTACTTGGATTTCTCTTCCCTTGGATGTGGGGTAACTTTTCACGGCTGCTCCAGCAAAGTGCAGCCACTGCTCCTTACCTTGGACAAGGGGTATCTTCTCAGGGCCTCCCCTCCTGACTTTGGCGTGGAGTAGCTCCTCTCAGCCCTCCTGCGCCCCTGTAGCCGCCGCTCCTCGGAGGTGGGGAAGCTCCTCTAGGCGGCCGCCCCTGACCTCGGGCGTGGGGAAGCTCCTCTGTGCTACTCCTGCGCTGTCGCAGCCTGGCACTCTCAGTCGCTACGCCTGACCTTGGGCAAGGGGTAGCTCCTCACGGCCATGCTTCTGTGCGGTCTGTTGCAGCCGGCATGCTTGAACATAAATATGTGGGCTTATATCTAGCATTCTATTTTCATCCAGAGATATATTGTCTGTTTTTGTGCTGGTAAAATACTGTTTTGATTATTGTAACTTTGTATTATAGTCTGAGGTCAGAATGCTTGATGCTTCCAGCTTTACTCTTTTTTGTCAAGTTTGCTTTAACTATTTGGAATCTTCTGTGGTTTTACACAAATTGTATGATTATTCTTTGTTAGTTCTGTGAAAATATCATGAATATTTTGATTGGTATTACATTAAATTCATAGATTGTTTTGTATAGTATGGACAATTTACCAATATTAATTTTTCCAATACAAGAAAATATGTTATCTTTCCATTTCATTATATCATTTTCAAATGTCTTCACCAGTGTTTTAAAGTTTTTATAGTATAGGTCTTTTACCACTTTGATTATGTTTATTCCTATGTATTTTAAACTTTTTGCTAAAATCTTAAATGAGGTTTATTTCTTTTTATATTTCTGATAGTTCATTATTAGCATACAGAAAACTAATTGATTTCAGTATATTGATATCATATCCTGCAACTTCACATAATTCATTTATTAATTCTAATCTTTTTTTGGTGGGGACTTTAAAGGCTTATATATATATTGCATTATGTCATCTATAAATAATAGTAATTTTACTTCTTCCGTTCTATTTAAGATGACTTTATTTCTTTTTGTTTGTTTATTTGTTTGATAATTGTGGTTAATCCTCCCAATACTATGTTAATTGAACTGCTGATAGTGAGCCTTCTTTTCTTGTTTTTGACTTTATGGAAAAAACTTTCAGCTTTTCATTGTAAAGTATATTACTTCTGTCACCTCTGAGTTTGGCAAAAATGGTTTTAATCCTGTTGAGATATGTGTCCTCTATAGCAACAGTGATTAGAGTTTTCACTCTGAATGGATGTTGAAATTTGTCAAATGCTTTTTCTGCGTCTACTGAGGTCTTTTGTTGTGGTGCATGGACTCTCTAGTTGAAGCTTGTGGGCTCTCTAGTTGTGGTACATGGATTCCAAGGCATAAAGGCTCGGTAGTTGTGGTGCATGGGCTTAGCTGCTCTGTGGAATGTGGGATCTCAAATCTCTAAACAGAGATTTAACCTATGTCCTCTGCATTACAATGTGAATTCTTAACCACTAGACCATTAGGGAAATCCACATTTAATATATTGTTGGATTTGGTTTGCTAATATTTTGTTGAAGATTTTTACATCTATTTTTATCAGAGATTTTTTTAAAAAGTTTTTTATTTGTTTTGCTATTAGGGTAATGGAAGCATTATAAAACTAATTTGGGAATATTTCATCTTCTCCAATTTGGGGGGATAGTTTAAGAATAATAGTTTCATGCTTTCACTTGTCCATTAGAATTCACTGTAAAGCTGTCCGTTTCTGGACTTTTGTTTTATGGTTTTTTTCGTTTTGTTTTGTTTTTTACTAATTCAATTTCATTTCTAGGAATCAGTCTGTTCAGATTATATATTTCTTCCTGATTCAGTCTTGAAAGGTTTTATGTTTTAGGAACTTATCTAGTCCCTCTAATTTGTTCAATTTGTTGGCATATCAATTTGTTGGCTCAGTATTCTCTTATGACTTTTTTTATTGTTATGTTATTCTTTATAATTCTCTTTTCTAATTACTTATTTTGTTTATTTAGGCCCTTTTTTCCTTTATCATAATGATCCTGGCAAAAGGCTCACAAATTTTGTTGATATTTTCAAAAATTCAGTATTGTCAGTCATTGGTTTCATTGTTTTTCTGTGTGTGCCTTTTTTTTTTTTTTTTTTTTTTCATTTTTTGCCCTCTATTTTACCAATTTATTTTTTGATCAATACTATTTTCTTCCTTCTTCTAAATTTAAACATTGTTTGCTCCTTTTTGTAACTCCTTTTGGTGGTAGGTGGGGTGGTTTATTTGAATTTTTTTCTTTTCTCTTGAGGTAGGCTGGTATCCCTCTTAGAACGGTTTTTGCTGTACATCATTTATCCTGGAAAAATTTGCTTTTATTTGTCCCAAGCAATTGTCTGATTTCCTTTCCATTAACTCATTTTTTAAACAGCATGTTGTTTAATCTTTGTACATTGTTTTTCCGTTCTTTTTTTCTGTAATTGATTTTTAGTTTCATACCATTGTGTTCAGAAGACACTTGACATAATTTCAACCCTCGCAAATTTGTTGAATCTTCCTTTGTGACCCAGTGCAGGTTTACTCCTTGAGCATTTTCCATGTGCACTTGAAAGAAATGAATATTATCCCATTTTTGGATGGAATATGTTAAGTCCAACTGGTCTTTTGTGTAATTTAATACCATTTATGCTTTATTGATTTTCTGTTTGGGTGATTTATTGATGTAAATGAGATATTGAATTCCCCTACTACCACTGTATTATTATTAATTTCTCCCTTTATATCTGTTAATATTTGCTTTATAGAGTTAGGTGTCCCCATGTTAAGTGCATTTGTGATGACTCATATTATAGTCTCTTCTATGGTCACTTTGACCACTTTATTTTTACATAATGCCAGTCATTGTCTTTTGTTACAGAATATTTAAAGAAACTCTTTGTCTAATATGTTTATTTCCATTTGCATATGTGTTTCATTTCCATTTCTATCCCCTCACTTTCATTCTGTGTGTTTCTTTAGTTCTGAATGAAGTCTCATGTAGGCACCAAATAGATGGGTCTTATTTTTCTATCCAATCAGTACCCTATGTCTTTTCATTGGAACACTTACTCCTATTAAAGTTAAAGAATTATTGATAAGTACATATGTTTAATGCCATTTTGTTACTTGTTTTCTGGTTATATTTACTGATGACATCAAAGACTTTGACTGTGTGGATCACAGCAAACTGGAAAATTCTTAAAGAGATGGGACTATCAGACCACCTTACCTGCCAAATGAGAAATCTGTATGCAGGTCAAGAAGCAACAATTAGAACTGGACATGGAAGAATGGACTGGTTCCAAATTGGGAAAAGAGTACAACAAAGCTGTAGATTGTCACTCTGCTTAATTAACTTATATGCAGAGTACATCATGTGAGATGTTGGGCTGGATGAAACACAGGCTGGAATCAAGATTGCTGGGAAAAATATCAATAACCACAGATATGCAGATGGCACCATCCTTATAGCAGAAAGTTGTAGAGGAACTAAATAGCTTCTTGATGAAAGTGAAAGAGGAGAGTGAATGCTCTGGCTTAAAACTCAACATTCAAGAAACTAACATCGTGGCATCTGGTTGCATCGTTTCATGGCAAATAGGTGGGGAAACATTGTGACTTTATTGTTTCTTGGGTTCCAAAATCATTTCAGATGGTGATTGCAGCCATGAAATTAAAAGATACTTGCTGCTTAGAATAAAAGCTGTCACCAACCTACTCAGTGTATTAAAAAGCAAAGACATTACTTTTCTGACAAATGTCTGTCTAGTCAAAGCTATGGTTGTTCCAGTAGTCATGTATGGATATGAGCATTGGACCATAAAGAAAGCTGAGCACCAAAGAATTGATGCTTTTGAACTGTGGTGTTGGAGATTTTTGACAGTCCCTTGGACTGCCAGGGGATTCAACCAGTCAACCCTAAAGTAAAGCATTCCTGAATATTTATTGGAAGGACCGATGTTGAGGATACAGCTTCACTATTTTGGCCACCTGATGGAAAGAACTGACTCATTGGGAAAAAAAAAAAAACCTGATGCTGGGAAAGATTGAAGACAGGAGGAGAAGGGGGTGACAGAGGATAAGATGGTTGGATGGCATCACTGACTTGATGGGCATGAGTATGAGCAAGCTCCAGGTGTTGGTGATGGACAGGGAAGTCTGGTGTGCCCATGGGATCCAAAAAGTCGGCCATGACTGAGCGACTGAACTGAACTGTTTTTCTATCCAATAAGTACACTATGTCTTTTAATTAGAATACTTACTTTTTTGAAAGTTAAATAATTATTGATAAGTATATAGTTAGTGCCATTTTGTTACTTGTTTTCTGGTTGTATTTATAGTTCTTCTCTGTCCTTTTGTTCTTCTAATTTCTTCCCATGTGGTTTAATGATTTCTTTACTGGTGAGATTGTGCTCCTTTCTCTTTTGTTATGGTATTTTTCCTATTTGTGCTTATCATGGGGTTTGTGTATGTTGACTCTATATATTTCTACTTGTTTTAAGCTGATAGTCATTTAAGTTGAAATATATTCTAAAGGATACTCCCCTCTCCCACTTTCTGTGGTTTTGGAATCATATTTTACATCTTCATGTTTATCCCTTAATGGTTTATTTTTTCTCTAGTTGATTTTACAATATTGGATTTTTATCTTCATATTTATTTATTTCAGTAGTTGATTCAAGCTTTTGCTACACATTTGTCTTTATTAGTGGGATTTACCATCTGAGCCACCAGGGACTCTCCATAAATTTTTTAATTCACCTTATAGCATTGTCTTTTCCTCTTACACCCTTTAACTCATTTCATATGATTAGTTTAGTATTAAAGAAATCTTAGTTTTGCTTGTCTAAAAAGTTTTTTAAATCTCTCTTTCAACTCTTAATGATAACCTTGGTTGGTAGATTATCCTAGGATTTAGCTTTTTCCCTTTAGCATGTTAAATACATCATCCCACTCCCTTTTTGTCTGCAAAGTTTCTGCAGAAAAATCAGCTGATTTTTTATGGGGGTTCTGGTGTTTTGTTTTTTTTTAATGACAGCTTTTCTCTTGTTGCCTTTACAATTCTCTAATTTTAACTTTTGATCTTCTAAATATGTCTATTAATACTAATTTGGAGCTCTTTGTGTTCATCTTCTTTGGGGCTCCATGTGCTTTTTATAACTGGAAATCTGTTTCTGTGTATACTGGTTTGGTCATAGGAAATCAGCCAGAGCCCCAGGCAGTTTTCAGTCTGTTTCCTCTGCCTTGTTCCTTGGAGTAAGGATGTATGTTTACTTTTTATGAGCAGAGACTTGGTTTCCTACAGCCTTCCAATAAGTCTCATTTTTTTTCAAATAAACTAAAGGAACTCATCTCCCTGGTGTTAGATCCCAGAGCTGCAGTGCCTAATATGTGACGGGAACCTCCCACTCTACAGGAAGTATCCCCAGGCTCATGATATTCTCCTCACCTTCTGTGGCCCCTGCTGGAGGCATGGGTCTCTACCTGGTTGCTTCTTCTTTCTTCATACTCAACTCTGTAGATCTTTCTTTTCTTTAAATTAATTAATTGGAGAATAATTACTTTACAATATTGTGATGGTTTTTGCCATATATCAACATGAATTGGCCACAGGTATACCTGTCCTCCCCATTCTGAACCCCCCTCCCACATCCCTCCTCACCCGATCCCTCTGGGTTGTCCCAGAGCACCAGCTTATGGTGCCCTGCCTCATGCATCAAACTTGCACTGGTCATCTATTTTACACCTAGTAATGAACATGTTTCAATGCTATTCTCTCAAACCATCTCACCCTCACCTTCTCCCACTGAGTCCAAAAGCCTCTTCTCTATGTCTGTGTTTCCTTTGCACCCTGAATGTAATATCATCAGTACTGTCTTTCTAAATCCCATATATATGCATTAATATGCAGTATTTGTCTTTCTTTTTCTGATATACTTCACTCTGTATAATAGGCTCCAGGTTCATCCACCTCATTAGAACTGATTCAAATGCATTCCTTTTTACAGTTGAGTAATGTTCCATTTTGTATATGTACCACAACTTCCTTATCCATTCATCTGCCGATGGACATCTAGGTTGCTTCCATGTCCTAGCTTTTGTAAATAGTGTTGCAGTGAACACTGGGGCACATATGTTTCTTTCTGTTCTGATTTCCTCTGAGTGTATTCCCAGAAGTGGGATTGCTGGGTCATATGGCAGTTCTATTCCCAGTTTTTGAAGGAATTTCCACACTGTTTTCCATAGTGGCTGTACCAATTTGCATTCCTGCCAAAAGTCCATACCCTCTCCCAAATTTAGTTTGTAAACGTTTTGATGATGGTCATTCTGACCTGTGTGAGATGATATCTTATTGTGGTTTTGATTGCATTTCTCTAGTAATGAGTGATGTTGAACATCTTTTCATGTGTTTGTTAGCCGTCTCTATGTCTTCTTTGGAGAAATGTCTGTTTATGTCTTTGCCGACTTTTTGATTGGATTGTTAGTTTTTCTGGTATCGAGCTGCCTGTATATTTTGGAGATTAATTTATTGTCAGTTGTTTTGTTTGCTATTATTTTGTCCCATTTTGAGGGCTGTCTTGTTATCTTCTTATAGTTTCCTTCCTTGTGCAAAACATTTTAACTTTAATTAGGTCCCATTTTATTTAGTTTTTTGTTTTCATTTACTTTACTCTGGGGGGTGGGTCATAGAGGATCTTGCTGTGATTTATGTCAGAGTGTGTTCAACCTATGTTTTCCTCTAAGAGTATTATAGTTTATGGTCTTACATTTAGGTCTTTAATCCATTTTGTGTTTATTTCTGTGTATGGTGTTAGAAAGTGTTCTAGCTTCATTCTTTTTTTTTTTTCGTAGCTTCATTCTTTTACACATAGCTAACTAGTTTTCCCAGCACCACCTGTTGGAGAGACTGTCTTTTCTCCACTGTATATTTTTTCCTTCTTTGTCAAAGATAAGGTGTTCATAGGTGTATGGATTTATCTCTGCTGCTGTTGCTGCTAAGTCACTTCAGTCGTGTCCAACTCTGTGCAAGTCCAAAGATGGCAACCCACCAGGCTCCTCCATCCCTGGGATTCTCCAAGCAAGAATACTGGAGTGGGTTGCCATTTCCTTCTCCAATGCATGCATGCATGTTAAGTCACTTCAGTTGTGTTCAACTCTGTGCAACCTTGTGGACAGCAGCCCACCAAATCCTCTGTCCATGGGATTCTCCAGGCAAGAATACTGGAGTGGGTTGCCATTTCCTTCTCCAATGCATATATGCATGTTAAATCACTTCAGTTGTGTTCAACTCTGTGCAACCTTGTGGACAGCAGCCCACCAGGCTCCTCTGTCCATAGGATTCTCCAGGCAAGAATATTGGAGTGGGTTGCCATTTCCTTCTCCAGGAGATGGAGACTTTCTATTTTGTTCCATTGATCTATATTCTGTCTGTGCAAGTACCATAGTGTCTTGATGACTGTAGCTTTGTAGTATAGTCTGAATTCAGAAAGTTTGATTCCTCCAGTTCCATTCTTCTTTCTAAAAATTACTTTAGCTATTTGGGGCCTTTTGCGGTTCCATAAAAATTGTGAAATTATTTGTTCTAGTTCTGTGAAAAAATACTGTTGTAGTTTGATAGAGATTGCCTTGAATCTATAGATTGCATTGGGTAGTATACTCTTTTTCACTATATTGATTTTTCTAATCCATGAACACAGTATATTTCTCCATCTGTGTCATCTTTGATTTCTTTCATCAGTGTTTTATAGTTTTCTGTATATAAATATTTTGTTTCTTTAGGTAAATTTATTTCTAAGTATTTTATTCTCTTCATTGTAATGGTGAATGGGATTGTTTCCTTAATTTCTCTTTCTGATATTCATTGTTAGTATATAGAAATGCAAGGGATTTCTACATATTAATTTTATATCCTGCAACTTTACTATATTTATTGATTAGCTCTAGTAATTTTCCACTGGTATCTTTAGTGTTTTCTCTGTGTAGATCTTTATTTACAGCCTTGATTATACAAAAGCCTTTCTGTTACCCTCCCAGTTTATTTTCATAAAGAGTTGCTCCACACTTTTATGTATTTTTTTTAAGTAGGTGAGCTCAGCACACTCCTAATTTTCTTTCTTGATTTCCAACCCCTGAACAAACTGTTTTACTTTTCCTAAAAGGAATTATAATTAATCCAGTTAGGGAAACAAAATGTGAATAAAACAGCCATTAATCCATAACACTAGCATGTCATAGTGAGATCAAACTCAAATCTGTAGTCAGAGCATGTGATTTTCTCAGTGATTACTTGCTATGTTGCCTTGCAAAAGAAGATTATGTCTGTAGTATAACAGTCATTCTCCAATATTTATTGACCAAAGAAGGGGAAATAAATAGGCCCCTGTCCCTAATCTCTGAAATTCTAATCTAATAGGTATGAGATTGGGACCCAGAATTCAATTTCATCAAGTGTTATTTATGATGCTGATGAAGCATTTCTAAGGCTGCACTTTGGGAAACACTGAATTATTTCAAAAATAAATTTTGAGTACCCATCTCTCTATTGATTTGAACTATTTAATAATCTATGAACCATAGCATTTTATTTACCTATTTTAATTGCCATCTTTCTAAATAATCCTCACATCTTTATTCATTAAATTTTTTACAAGTACCTGGCATGTAACTTTCAAATACTAAATATGTAGCATTTGGTTTTTAGTCTATATACATCTAATTTTATCTACTCTAAGGAGAATTAATAAAAATATAAAATATTTCATTGGGAAAAAATATTAGTTATAATTAAAAGACCATGTCATGGTTTGTGAAAAAGTTGAGAGAATAATATGTAGGATTTTAGTTATTAATTGAAGAAGTATTTGTGAAGGGAATTTTAGCTGAAGATAGAGGGTGTGAAGAAAACACAGGAAAGTTGCAATTCATATTCAGAGAACAAAAGCTCAATATGCTTTGAATATAGTAAGCAAATGGCAAATAGTGGAATCTATACACTAAGTGCATTTCTATAACAGATAGTAAAAGTTCTCAAGGAATTTATGATACAGTTAATTATGGAATTAAAGATTTTTGAGCTGGGAAGGACCTTCTAGCATTCATCTTCTGTTAGAAAGTCCTTGGTAATTTAGACTACACTATATTTTAGATCATTTCAAGGTGGGAAAGGGGGATCGACAGGCCAAGCCTAAAATTGTTTAACTATAACCATATGTAGTAGTAGCTAGTAGATTTGTCTCAAACCTACAATATACAGAGGCATTTTCTTTCAAAAAGACCCACTGAAAATTCATATAGTAGCTGTTTTTAAAATGTATTTTGCAAAGAGATTAGGTGGCTTGTCCAAGGTCAGAGACTGAAAAATGACAAATGAGGATTGATATCTTGTTTCTCATACATTTTCCTATAATGTGTACTCCATATTAATGGACTTTTCCACTATTCTTATATTCTAAAGACAATAATATAATCCCTGATTTTATTTTAATATCTGTATTTGCTTTTCTGACAAGAGTTTCTAGAATGTAACTCTTGCTTCATTCCTTGCAGTAGTACAACCATTTGTATTCTTGGTACTGTATGGCTAGCAAAATGTTTTTGCCAAAAGTCCCACAGACCAGCTTCCTCTCACAGGCTGGAGGTTGGTAATGTTCATAGAAAGGAAAGTGTGCAGGTGGAGCAGTACAAACATCTTCAGGGACACTCTATGTTGCAATCAGGATGACAGTTAGCATTCTCCCATAGATAGTTCTTGTGCCTGCAAAGTTTATTTTCTATGACATCATTTCAAAAACATCAGCAAATATTAACTTTTAAAATTGTCTGTGGAAGATATGGAGAAAAGGGGACAGCATATGTTTAGATGTTTTTCTGACAACGTTATCAGAACTTTGAATGCACCTGTGTTACTATCTAACTTGATATTTGGACTTCCCTGGTGACTCAGACGGTAAAGCTCTGCCTGCAATGAGGGAGACCCGGGTTCAATCCCTGGGCAACCCACTCCAGTACTCTTGCCTGGAGAATCCCATGGATGGAAGAGCCTGGTGGGCTACAGTCCATGGGGTCGCAAAGAGTCAGACACAACTGAGCGACTTCACTTTCACTTTCACTTTCAACTTGATGTTTATGGAATTTCAATTTAGGACCAACTAAAGTCCAAAAGTAGTTTTTAAAAAACAGTCATTGTTTAAAGCATTGGTCATAACTTTTCATTTGTTTGGATTTTCCTCCTAGAAAATACCACCTCATCATTTCATATTTCCCAAGTCAAATCTTTTGAAGACGTTTTTCCTGATCAGCTGTGAAAAACATTGTAATTCAACATTATCTTGGCATAAATATATTCAAGAAATAAATTAAAGGACAGATTCAGAACACCTGCCAGATCCTGGTAAAGATAGCGAAAATAATATAGTCTGACTCATTACCTCCCACTCAGGACTATGTACATCAGAGCTAGTCAACCCACTTAATCATAGTTTGAATAGTCAGTCAAATGGAGTTGGACACTTTACTTCATTTTCTATCAAACATTATTTTTTCTCACTATCAATCTGTGACCTTTTTAATTCTCATTTTAATTCTTATTATCAAGACACATCCAGTTCCAGCAAGTATTTTTGTGGTTAGTAGAAACTTGCAATTAAATTACCCATTAATTAATTATTAATCTGGTGTGGGTGACTTACACCATTAAGTAGATGTTCAGTTCAGTTCAGTTCAGTTCAGTTCAGTCGCTCAGTCATGTCCAACTCTTTGTGACCCCATGGACTGCAGCATGGACAGCATGCATCAATTAAGTAGAAGTCTAAGAGCTTAAATTGGGCAAGACCCCCCTTCCACACGTGGTTTGGTGAATTTAGGCTACAGATCAGATTTTCAACATACAGATAGATGCTAGTTTTCAGAAGCATGCTCATATTGCCTGTACTGCTTAGCAGTATATGTTTAAGTGATTGTTGAAATATAGTGCTAATATTTTACAAATCATGTTAAGGGATCATCTACAAGTTACTATAATTAATAGGACTGGAGTTGCTTTTCTTTCTTACAAAAGATGCTAGTTCTTTCCCTCAGGTAATATAAATTTAATTTGCAACAACAGATTTCAAAAGAAATAAAGGATAAATAACAATCTTAGTATGTGTACAAATGTTTTGACACTTCAATGCAAACTATATATTTAGTGCCCAGTTTTGTGCTTTATAATTTCAATGAATATTAATCAGTGTAAGAGAAAAGAAAGATGAGGAATGAGATTGAGTGAATTTTAAGTCTCACACAAAGTACTTTCTTGTCTTATCCTAAATGTGATTGACTTTGACCATACGACTGGGATAGAAGAAAATAACCTGACTGAGTATAATTTTCTACTCCAGGAAAATTAGAAGATTCATAAAATTTTGGGTTATTAGGAGGAAAAGGGAACATTAATAAATCTATCTATGAACAAGTAGATAATGTGAAATACTTGTTCTTTTACTTATTCTCTGTTAAAACTAAGCATAAACTAAAATAAATTAGGAGGACTTGTCATGACATTTTCAGTGTTCTTGACTATTTTGGGTTTGGACTGTGTTGGTCAGCAATTTCAGGAAATTCCCAGGTGTAATCTGAAACCAACCCCTGTGGTGGAGAGCATGGAGAGACCAAAAAAGAAGCAAATCACTCCAGAATTTTATGTGGCAAGTTTAATGAGCAAAGGAGCTTACATAAAGAGGTCTGTGTGGGAGACTGCAAGACAAACAGTTCTTCACAACTGCTCACCAGAATCTTTAAGTTTATGTGGAGCTCTCAGGCCTTCCCAGGAGATACAAGAGACTTGGGTTCGAGACTTGGGAAGATCCCCTGGAGAAGGAAAATAGCACTCTCGCCTGAAAAATGCCATGGACAGAGGAACCTGGAGGGCTACAGTTCACGAGTTGTAAAAGGGTCAGACATGACTGAACACAGCACAGCATAGAGCCCTTGAGCTTATTGTCAAGTATGTAGTACAGCTATACACATGATTAAGCAACGCATTACCCCCTAAACATTGGATTGTTAAAGAGCTCCAGCTTGGGAACAGTGGGTGGAATATAAATTCCTAGGACAGGGCAGAGGGTAAAGTGTATCCAGTTGCCTGGTTCCAGCTCACAGGTCAATCGTCAGTCACATCTTCTCCATGATCTCTCCCAATACTGCACCCTTACTGAATGGCTTTTACAATCTTACAGGCCTCCTCTTCTGCACTATGTCCTGAATGTTCAGCAAGGTGTTTCACCAGCATGGAGGTGACTTGTTTGGCCACTGTCTAGCTGCACTGGAGGCATATGCCACAGAAACGATATAGGCACATGCAAGATAAAGTACCGATTAAGACAAAGATTTCCAAATAGGTAATAGTTTTTTCATCAAGAGTCTCATGATTTGGACTAGTGATTTATTAAATCCCCTGGGCTGGAGATTGGATCACTCAGGGTGTTTTTTTGTATCCTTGGGTACACAAGGGGCATCAGTGCTTTATAAGTCAGGATGTGGAAAACAGGTCTGCCTCAGGCTCTTACTGGTGGACCTAAATGTCTCTCCACACACCCTGACCCTGCTGCTGCTGCTGCTAAGTCGCCTCAGTCGTGTCCAATTCTGTGCGACCCCATAGATGGCAGTCCACCAGGCTCTTCTGTCCCTGGGATTCTCCAGGCAAGAACCCTGGAGAGGATTGCCATTTCCTTCTCCAATGCATGCATGCATGCTAAGTTACTTCAGTCGTGTCCGACTCTGTGTGACTCTATGGACAAAGGCCCACCAGGCTCCTCTGTCCACGGGATTCTCTAGGCAAGAATACTGGCGTGGGTTGCCATTTCCTTCTCCTTACCCTGACCCTACAAGGCTTTATTCACGATCATCCACCCCTCACTTTCCCACTCTCTAAGCCATAAGGTTAATCCCTTTGGAGTTAGACCAAATGTCAGTTCAAAGTGTTAATGGCCAGGGTTCATTTGTGATCACCAGCCAAACTGCTCTGAATTCTGTCCACTGAGGGATACAGTTTCTCTCTGTTTCTAGGCATCTGTATGTCAACCATCAGCAGGAATTGGCCCCCCTCCCTCCCTAAAGGCCAAAGGCGCTACAACAGGAACAGGGTGCTGGGGCATTTGGAGAATCTACATACTCTATCAGGGCCTAGTAGCACCTACATTTTTATAGACAGTGAGCTGAATCCCAAGATGCTCCTCTGCTGCAAATAGGCTGCCACTTAGTCAAAGCTGAGATTTGAACAATGGCAGAGGTGGGTTGATGGAACATATTCTCATCTCACCCCTTGATAGGAAGGGAAGTTCTTACCATGATATGCTGTTCTTTTGTGAGAGGTTCTGCCTGGAGGAATGCTATGTACACTGCTGAGAGCTATTGCTCTATGGGCATATATTGAGTTTTTTCCCCCTTCCAGACCTAAGACTGAAATCCTATAAACTCATTCAGATGTCTGGCACAGTGCCCAACCCAAATAGTCTGTAGTCATAGACACATTTTACTTCAATGGTAATCCTGCTTAGGAGATGCCCAGAGCTTTGATCTGATTCATTGCGTCTTTTCCTTCTCAAAGGTGGATTGCTGCTCTGATCCCAAGTCCCATGCATGCCCTTTAGGTCCTCCAAAACCTCCAAATCCTTAACTTGCATTTTTACATTGTTAAGGGTTTGATAGGCTTACATGTTAGCAATCACAGATTCTAGGACAATTGAGGTCTTATCCAACCAAAAGACTCCCCCAAATTTTAAAACAGTGTCTGGGTCTTGAATTTCCTATGAACTTCTATTGCCCATCATCTTCCTTGCAGATATTCCAGCTAAACCTTCAGAATGTCCTGCAGAAGAGGCAAGTCTTCACACTAATGTTATAGAATCAACGTAATGGGCCGATGTTCTTGATGTGCAGAAAAGAACAGACAAAGGTATCAGGTCAATATCCCATGACATATTGTTGGGACTTAGGGAAGCCCTTCAAAAGTCTATTATTGCCAAGCTAATGTGAACACAGATTGATCTTAGTTATTATAAATATGTACTTGTCAGTCTTTTCCATGAATCTTGAAGACAAAGCACTTTTGCAGGAACACTGCTGCCAAAGCAAAGAGTAAAACAATTTTTGCAAAGAAAAATAGCTAAATAGTTTTAGTTTTATCTATGTGTATTATCAATTTCAAAGGATTACTTCTCTGTAAGTGAATTAAAGAGGACTCTTTCCCAAATTAATGTTGACAATATTTTCTGAAAATAGAATTGCATGTACATAACATACATCTAATGACATACACGGAGAAAGCAATGGCACCCCACTCCAGTACTCTTGCCTGGAAAATCCCATGGACAGAGGAGCCTGGTGGGCTGCAGTCCATGAGGTTGTTAAGAGTCAGACACGACTGAGTGACTTCACTTTCACTTTTCACTTTCATGCATTGGAGAAGGAAATGGCAACCCACTCCAGTGTTCTTGCCTGGAGAATCCCAGGGACGGGGGAGCCTGGTGGGCTGCCATCTATGGGGTTGCACAGAGTCAGACATGACTGAAGTGACTTAGCAGCAGCAGTAGCAATGACATAAATAGATATGCAAAAGCAAATAGAGAAATCTAGCTTTTATTCCAAAAGTTAGCCTTTGATGAATAATGTTATGGAGTCTGTGGACTACATTTTGTTCAAGGAAGTTTCATGACAGTCTGTATTTTTATTAATAAAAACCTCTCCTTTTTTCCTTTCTTTCAGTCACAATGGAGAGTATTTGCATTTCAAAAGCATGGTAATATTTACAACTTTAAGGGCAGAGGTAGATTTTTCCAAGAGTTTACCAGTATATTTCTCTATTGTCAGATGTCTAGGGTAACTACTACATAAGATTTTATTTTATATTAAGGATCAAACAGTGTGGACCACTCCAACTGTTTACTGTCAATTACCACAACATCCTCCCCTTCTCTCTCCTCCGTTTCCCGGAAAGTCTTCCTTTTAGAATCCTAATCAGACTTCATTACAACACTCAGATCTTAATCCTTCCTAACCTCACAAAATGGCACACTAAGCTCTTTAAATTACTATCCTCTCCTCATACCTTGTTTGCAACCTTGAAGCTAGCAGAGCAGTGAACAAATCTTTCTCTAACTTCAGTTCATCTTCCAAATTTCTAAGTCCAGATTCAGCCTCTAGTTGGGCATTGGTGGCCAGCTGAATTGCCCACAGTAGAGGCCAGCCCACTTCAGCAGTCATTTGTTTTCCTTCTTTGCAATGGTACGCTATGAGCAGTTCCTCAAACGAATACATTAAACCAGCCTGTGTTTTGGGACTGCCTGTGAACTTGTGTGGCAGTCCTCAAACATCTAATATATTGGTCACATTTCCTCACGTGCAAGGTAGTAGCTAATGTGAGATTTTCCACAGGGATGCCTCTTCTCCAAAGCCCATTTCTTTGGCATCTTGGCAACCTCTACAGCTGTTGATCTGAAATCTTGGGACCTTCCTGGATATAAATTGAAACCAGCACCCATACAAAGAGGGAATGGAAGACTGAAGGAAGGAAGACCACTCTAGACTGGTAGGTGGCAAGTTTAATAAGGAAGAAAATTTACTTATGAGTCTTGTCTTATGTAGATCTTGAGGCAGTAAGATTAGTAGATTTCCAAAGTTTCATGGTGAATCTTAAAAGTCCATATAGAGGACCTAACTGGGTTCAATCATGTATACCGTCCAGATGATATGAACAACAGATTGCTCCCTCAAGGCTGCATCCTGGACAATGTTTCTAAATTGTGGGCACACTGGAGGGAACATTATCTTCTAAGCACAAGGGAGGGATGTGTGCATGATCAGTGGCTTCAGGTGTGCCTGACTCTTTGGGACCCCATAGACTGTAACCTACCAAGCTCCTCTGTCCATGGGATTTTTCTCAGAAAGAATACTAGAGTGGGTTGACATGCCCTCCTCCCAGGAAATTTCCAACACAGATATTGAACCCATGTCTCCTGTCTCTCCTGCATTTCAGGCACATTATTTTACCACTGAGCCAGGGAAGACCAAGAGAGGGATGAGGAGCTTCCCATTGTTCAGGTCTAGTTCTCAGATCTGCTAGCTGTCATGTCCTCTTGATTGATCTTCTCCAACAATGTGACTGTAAAGAATCACTGTGCTAAATGTTAATGTCTAGAATTACAGGTTTCTACCTTTTATCTTGTTCCCTCAGGGCTAATATTATCTCATTTTTTTTTTTTTTTGTATGCAGCCTTTATTGTATGCACGTTTTTGCCCTTCAGTTAGAAACTGGAGAGTAAAGAGGATGATGGTCTAGCTAATAAGCCTAAAATTAAGAGCTGAGTAAATGTATCCAAGTAGATAATTAACATTTCCTAAAAAAATATTTGAAACATTAAAGTACTATAAATGTTGTTATCAGAATAAGAGGACCAACCAACAAAAATTTAAAATAACTTGAAAGGTGCAAATCATATAACAAATTAAAAGATGTTTGCTCCTTGGAAGGAAAGTTATGACCAACCTAGACAGCATATTAAAAACCAGAGACATTACTTTGCCAACAAAGGTCCGTCTAGTCAAAACTATGGTTTTCCCAGTAGTCATGTGTGGATGTGACAGTTGGACTATAAAGAAAGCTGAGTACTGAAAAATTGATGCTTTTGAACTGTGGTTTTGTAGAAAACTCTTGAGAGTCCCTTGGGCTGCAAGGAGATCCAACCAGCCCATCCTAAAGGAAATTAGTCCTGAATATTCATTGGAAGGACTGATGGTGAAGCTGAAACTCCAATACTTTGGCCACCTGATGTGAAGAACTTAGTTACTGGAAAAGACCCTGATGCTGAGAAAGATGGAAGGTGGGAAGAGAAGGGGACGACAGAGGATGAGATGGTTGGATGGTATCACCGACTCAATGGACATGAGTTTGAGTAAACTCTAGGGGTTGGTGATGGACAAGGAGGCCTGGTGTGCTGCAGTCCATGGGGTTGCAAAGAATCAGACATGACTAAGCGACTGAGCTGAACTGATATAACAAATGCCAATCACTTTGAATTCTAACTTTCAAAATTAAACCACTGCATTTTAACATATCCTTTCTCTATTTGTAAATAATTATAAGAATCCCTGAATTTGTGAATCATAGAAAAGTAGATGGCAAATTTGTACATTACCTGAAACAATGTGCCGATCATTTTTCTCCTTTTAATATTAGTGTTCAGAAAATCCTCAGATATCTTGAGATCTAGGAGAAAAATTATTTTAGGTAGGATCCAGGTCTAAATTAAGGAGTTGACTCTTCCAATAAAGTGGTGAGGGTTCTGAAAATAATGGCTGGGTTTCTTCCACTAGAAACTAGTACAACAGGGTAAACATACACTCCACACATTCACAGACACACACACACACACACAAAGACACACACACACACACACTTAGAGTGAGAAACATAAGGGCAGCACAGGTTAAATGGGACTGGAAAAGTGTTCATTTAAGTACTGGTGATTCTGGAACCAAGGTAAGAATTTGTGGTCCTGATTAGGTGTAAAATAAAATAAATCACATAATATGCAATTGCAAATTCAGATTCATTAGTATTATTTTTTGTTGTTCAGTCACTAAGTCATGTCCCACTCTTTGCTACCCCCATGGACTACAGTACGTCAGGCTCAGCTGTCTTCAATGATCTCCCAGAGGTTGTTCAAATTCATGTGCATTGAGTCAGTGATGCTATCTAACCATCTCATACTCTGCCGTCCTCTTCTCCTCCTGCCTTCTATCTTTCCCAGCATCAGGGTCTTTTCAAATGAGTTAGCTCGTTGCATCAGGCAGCTAAAGTACTGGAGCTCCAGCTCCAGTTCTTTCAAGGAATACTCAGGGTTGATTTTCTTTAAGATTGACTGGTTTGATCTCTTGGCAATCCAAATGACTCTTAAGAGTTTTATCTACCACAATTTGAAAGCATCAAGTTTTTGGTGCTCAGCCTTTTTATGATCCAACACTCACATCTATACATGACTACTGGAGAAAAAAAAAAAAAACAAAAAAAACATAACTTTGACTATATGGACCTTTGTCAGCAAAGTGATGTCTCTGTTTATTAATACCTTGTCTAGGTTTGCCATAGCTTTCCTTCCAAGGAGCAAGTGTATTTTAATTTCATGACTACAGTCATCATCCACTACTCTAAAATTTTACCTGCTAGCTTTTACTGAAATATGATTGGCAATAAAGAAACAGAACTATTATCTTAATTAGGTTTTGATTCAGTTGATTCTTCATTCCATGAAGGAGGTGAACTTTGAAGTGTAAGGCAAATCAGTTTTTTCCTAATTAAAAATCAATAGAGGGTAGTTATATTTCCTCTGTGGGCCACAAGTACTGGTAAAAATGCCCTGACTAGTTAGAAAAAAGTATATACTGCAAAAGTATATATATGTATATATACTGTATATATATGAAACTCAATGAAACTCTTCTTTGATATTAAGGCTTTCAAAATATTGTAATAGCAAGATGTTCAGTAAATGCAAAGGATCCATGATATTGGTAGAGAGCTTTGCAGTGTGTAATTTTGTATATTTAAGAATATATTAGAGACTATTTGGCAAATAAAACCAGAGAAGAGATATATATTTCCTGAATATTTGCTGATTAAAGAGTGACAAGTGGTTATCTGAACAACAGAAAACAGTTATCTGAATGTTTCTCACTCATGTGTCATTCACTGTCCTCTCTAATAGAATAACGCCCTTCTCCCTAACCCTGACACTCTTTTTATTAACATTTTTTCATGTATATTTAGTTAATAAGAAGAAATTTATAAATAAACAATACTAATATGGCTCCCTATATCCCTCTTCCCTTCTTTAACTTGTTGGTTGAGAAAATTTGCCCTGAATTTTTACTTTATTATTTTATTAACTTTATAAAGAGCACTTTTCACTTATATTAAAATAAGTAAGAGCTATGACCATATAGCAGAAATAAAGAGGCTTTTGATTAAAGTGAAAGAGGAGAGTGAACAAAACTAGTTTAAAACTCAACATTCAGAAAACTAAGATCACGGCATCCAGCCCCATCAATTTGTGGCAAACAGATGGTGAAAAATGGAAACAGTGAAAGATTTCATTTTCTTGGGCTCCAAAATCACTGTGGATGGTGACTGCAGCCAGTAAATTAAAAGACACTTGCTCCTTGGAAGAAAAAGTATGACAAACTTAGAGAGCATATTAAAAAGCAGAGACATTACTTTGCTGACAAAGGTCCATCTAGTTAAATCTATGTTTTTTCCAGTAGTCATGTACAGATGTGAGAGTTGTATCATAAATAAGGCTGAGCACTGAAGAACTGATGCTTTTAAATTGTGGTGCTGGAGAAGACTCTTGAGAGTCCCTTGGACTACAAGGAGATCCAACCAACCAATCCTAAAGGAAATCCATCCTGAATATTCATTGAAAGTAACTGATTCTGAAGCTGCAATACTTTGGCCCCTGATGTGAAGAGTTGACTCATTAGCAAAGATCTTCATGCTGGGAGAGATTAAGGGCAAGAGGACTAAGGGGCCACAAAAGATGCAACAACTGGATGGCATGTTTGACTCAATGGGTGTGAGTTTGAGCAAACTCAGGTAGATAGTGAAGGATAGGGAAGCCTGGCATGCTGCAGTTCATGAGTTTACAAATAGTCAGACATGACTGAACAACAATGTCATTTATCTCCCCATCTCATAATGTTGAAAAGTATATGGCACACAGGTGTTCATTTACAGTTTTTGAATCACATAGCCCTTTCGAACGAGACAGTGGATATTTTGTTCAATCAATGTTATGGTCTGAATTGTGTTCCCTCCAAGTCCATATGTTGAAGGCCTAATCCGGAGGACCACAGAATGTGATTATTTGGGGATAGAGCCTTTCAAGCAGTAGTTAAGTTAAAACACAGTCATTATGCTGGGGACTAATTATTGGACTTCCCTAGTGGCTCAGATAGTAAAGCGTCTGCCAGCATTGCGTGAGACTCTGGTTTGATACCTGGGTCAGTAAGATCCCCTGGAGAAGGAAATGGCAACCCACTCCAGGACTCTTGCCTGGAAAATTCCATGGGTGGAGGAGCCTGGTGGGCTACAGTCCACGGCGTCAAAAGGAGTCGGACACGACTGAGCAACTTCACTTCACTTCCAATATTATTAGGATCCTTAATAATGAGAAGAGATTAGGGCAAAGACAGAGGGATGCCCATGTGAGGACAGGTGATATGGTAGCCATCTACAAACCAAGGAGAGAGTCCTCAAAAGAAATCAAACTTGCCAACAACTTTATCTTGAATTCTATATTCTCTTGAATTGTGAAAAAATACATTTCTGTTGTTTAAATCACTAGTCTAGTGTTCTGTTATGGCAGCCCTAGGACTGTCATAAAATAATAAAACCATTTAAGTTTTGGACAAAGTCTACAATGAAATATATTATTCTTTTATAAAGTTATCATTTATTGAAACAGGATGATTCACAAAAATTATTTCAAGTTTCAATTTTCTCACCATGACATTGTAATAATTATAAAACTACTGCACATCATGGTTTTGATATGAATTATACAAATGCACATAATGGACATACTTCATTGGCTTTCACTTTGCCAGTTTTTGAAAAACGCTGCCTGTTTCCTATTACCTTCATATTTATTCACATGTAATTGATTTCAAGTTAAAAATAGTGTGTTTATGCCATTTGCTCTCTTTGTATTGAGTGTTGTTTGATCTTTCATCCACTTACAAACATTAGAAAATAGAATATCATAAATGTTATAAATATTATTCCATTTATCATTTTGTCATCTTTTTGCTTTTATATTAAAATTTTTGTGACTTATACACTCATCAAAAATGTGTGCTACTTTTTAAAAGTTTTTTAACTTTTATATATTAGGTATTATTCCAGTCACTGGAGATATCAAAGTGTCTTCACTCATAAAATATACACAAAATACAGAGAAATAATGTTCTGCAGCACTTATGCAATAAATGCACTTATGGCAGGATGTCTAAAGAAGAGAAAAGAAAATATGCAACAAAACAAAAAAAAATTAGAACTAAATTACATTCTTGAGGAATAGCAGAAATTTATATTATTCCATAGAAATGTTTTTGTCACTTCTCTCATTGACTACTCATAAAGGACAGAAAGCCTCTGATTCAATGTTCCTTTGAAATTGAAAGTCCTTCTAGCCTCATTTCTCATGATATATATGGATTATCAATTTTCAGTTGCTCCTGCATAAAAAGATGCTGCATAAAGATACATTTTGTATCTGTATTTCATATATCATTTGCACTGTTCATATATATATATGCATTTATACATATATGCATATATATATATGAAATTCCAATGTACGAAGGAATGAAGGAAAGAGGAAATAAAAAGAAAAAATGCAATTTGAATATTGGTCATCACTGTTTCACTCTTTAAAGGCAAATAGATAAGCTTGACTGAGAACAAATTGGAAAACTGAAGAATAGAAAGCATCTAAATTATCCCTGAGAAGATAGGTAACCCTTTCTCAACTAAATAATATTGAAGTTAAAACCAAAAATTAAACAGACCATCTAGAAGGCTTTTTAAATTTTCCTGAAAAAGTTTGTGGAAATTAGAAGATCCAGAAGTGTTAGCATCATGTTTTTGATAAGATTTTTTTAATTTTTATTTCAAGATGGATGACTGTTTATTGTGAGGTGAAGAGAGGCAAAACATAAAGTTGTGATTAATGTGATCTGTATTTGTTTACAATCTTATTTCCTATCTCTTCTACTAGAACAAATTCTAGGAGAAGGAAAAGTTTTTGACCACTTTGCTTACTATAATATACTTACTACAGTATGCTCACTAGAAATGGTTATGCATTTCCATGAATAGTACCTGCTTTTATGTTATCTGGTTGGGACTTCCTTTCCATTGACAAAATGTCCCAATTTGGCCAATGAATTTTATGGCTATCTTATATAGCATTTACTCAAAAATTATTTGCTGAGTGGATGAGTGACAGAAACATTCACTTCAGTTCAGTCGCTCAGTTGTGTCTGAATCTTTGTAACCCCATGGACTGCAGCACACCAGGCCTCCCTATCCATCACCAACTCCCAGAGCTTGTTCAAACTCATGTCCATTGAGTTGGTGATGCCATCCAACCATATCATCCTCTGTCGTCCCCTTCTCCTCCCACCTTCAATCTTTCCCAGCATCAGTGCTCTTTTCAAATGAGATAGTTCTTCTCATCAGGTGGTCAAAGTACTGGAGTTTCAACCTCAGCATCAGTCCTTCCAGTAAATGTTCAGGGCTGGTATCCTTTAGGATGGACTGGTTGGGCCTCCTTGCAGTCCAAGGGACTCTCAAGAGTCTTCTCCAACATCACAGTTCAAAAGCATCAGTTCTTAAGTGCTTAGCTTTCTTTATAGTCCATTTATCACATCCATACACGACTACTGGAAAAACCATAGTTTTGACTAGACAGACCTTCGTTGGCAAAGTAATGTCTCTGCTTTTTAATATGTTGTCTAGGTTGGTTATAGCTTTTCTCCCAAGGAGCAAGCATCTTTTAATTTCATGGCTGCAGTCACCATCTGCAGTGATTTTGGAACCCCCCAAAATAGTCTCTCACTGATTCCATTGTTTCCCCATCTATTTGTCATGAACTGATGGGACCAGATGCCATGATCTTAGTTTTCTGAATTTTGAATTTTAAGCCAGCTTCTTCACTCTCCTCTTCCACTTTCTTTAAGAGGCTCTTTAGCTCTTCTTCCCTTACTGCCATAAGGGTGGTGTCATCTGCATATCTGAGGTTATTGATATTTCTCCCTGCAGTCTTGATTCCAGCTTGTGCCTCATACAGCCCAGCATTTCTCATGATGTACTCTGCATATAAGTTAGAGAGGCACAATGGCAATATACAGCCTTGATGTACTCCTTTCCTGATTTTGAACCAGTCTTTTGTTCCACGTCCAGTTCTAACTGTTGCTTCTTGACTTGCATATAGATTTCTCTGCAACATTATGAGGAATATAAAATTCCTACAGTATTATTTCTTTTTTAGTAGTTAAATGGTAAAGATATTCATTCATATATATATATATATATCAATTAGTTCTACTGGAGAATAGATCAGAGACGGGCAAAATTACTTTTTTAGGTAAAACTATTAAGTAGCAATTACATAGTATAGGTAATGGTGGTTTATAGTTTGAATTGAATGGATAGCAAAAAATGTTGCAAAAAGTTATTGGACCCATGATACACTTGGGGAAACTTAATAATTGGTGATTACTTAGTTAAAGATGCTATGTAAATTTTGAGCTTGTGCAAGTTGATGGAATGTTGGTATTCGAAATAGGGAACACTAGAAAAAGTCTAGACCAGAGGAAAGTCTAGACCAGAGGAAAGTTTTTAATTAACTTCAAATACGCTGAGACTGAGATACTTCTAAAAAATCTGGAAAGTCAGACAGGCAGGTGGCAAACTGTTAAGGAGATTGGATGTGTAAATCTATGTACCATTTACATATTTTTGTAACAGACCCTGCAAGAACATATACAATTTACTCTGGAGATAAAGTACAATGAAAGTTAGTAATGTCTTTGAACTGAAGTAATTTCAACTTTTAATGCAATGTAAAAGACCAGCAAATGAGAGAAATAATTAGTAGCTAAAAGTTTGAGGACAAAAAGGAATTTATTGCAGAAGCCAAATAAGAATATTTCAAGACAGAAAAGACCTGAGGTCTTTTGCAGAAAAAGTAACTTACAGCTTGAAAAATGTCAGTTCGATTTAATGTATGGAAGTCATTGATGACCTTGGATTAAGACTTTTGGAAATGATGAGCATAAAAACAAGCACAAAATGCATTGAGGTTGATTTTGGCTGGCAAAAAAAAAAAAAAAAATAGGGAATACGTGTAAATAGGCACTTCAAGAAAACTGATTTTGAAGAGGAGATGAATGGAGAATTAGAAATGAAAGATGAAATGAGATAAAATATTGGAAGGAAGTAATTGAATATGTAATTGAATATGGTAAGACTGAAAAATATTATTTTTAAGGTTTTCAATTTAGAGTAGAATCTACTGATTCTTCAGTATAAAGAAGAAATTGAATTAGATAAAATAATATTGGCTTGGATATTTGGACAGTTGTACTACGAAAAATGAGGAGAAAAATACTTTAATAACATTGGTAAAAATGTTACTAAAATCAAAATCTATGGAAGCTAATCTGGGTGAAAATGCAAGTGAAAAAAGACATAGTTAATTATTCAGAAATAATTAAGAATGACTCAGACTTCCCTGGTGGCTCAGACTATAAAGAATCTGCAATTCGGGAGACCTGGGTTCGATCCCTGGGTTGCAAGGATTCCCTGGAGGTGGACATGGCTACCCACTCCAGCGTTTTACCTGGAGAATTCCCATGGACAGAGGAGCCTGGCGGGCTACAGTCCAGGGGTCACAAAGAGTCAGACATGGCCGAGTACAAAATACAGCACTGCACAGCAAGAATGGCCTACTGATTCAAGGCCTGACCAAGTTTTTTAATGAACAAATGAGTTAACAATATTACCATAAGAAGAATCTTTTGTTGATAAAAAAAATTATCGCTTGAAGTAGTGATTTTCTAGTTGAAACAATTATAAGTAATGCCAAGATCCAATGGGTGATCATGGCAGTTAGGGGCTGATGCGAAGTGAAGGCAAGGTCAAAAACAGATGAAAACGTCACAGCACTGGAAGTTACGGATAGTTTACCATGTGAGGTTTATCGTTTGACTTGATTGTGGTAGGGCTTAGGGATTTAAGGACAACGAAGAGGAGTAAAGGAGAATAGGGTGTGCATGCCAGGCTAAGTCGCTTCAGTCTTGTTCGACTCTGTGCAACCCTATGGACTGTAGCCCACCAGGCTCCTCTTCCATGGGATTCTCCAGGCAAGAATACTGGAGTGGGCTGCCATGCCCTCCTCCAGGGAATCTTCCCAACCCCAGATAGAACTCGTGTCTGCCTGTGTCTGCTGCACTGCAGGCAGATTCTTTACCCACTGAGCCACCTAGAAGCCCCCAAAGGATATTAGTACATAATAATAATAAGAGATCTGAAGATGAGATAACTCTACCTGAATCATAGTAGCTTGAAAGGAATCAGCAGAGTTTTCTTAACATGACTTTGAAAAATATTCAAAAATGGCAACAAAAGTATCATCAGCTATACCTCCTAACACTGAGTTATATGTAACCTAAGAAATCATATAAAAACAACATAAGATGGCTGTGAAGAAGATTTTTTTTTTATGAGAACATTTAAGTCTACTCTCTTAGCATATTTCAATTACATATTACAGGTTCATCGATTACAGTCACTGTGTTGTTCATTAGGCCCTCAGACCTTCTTTATAAAGACAGAGCATTAAAATTCTTGGAGAATTAGGTTTCAGATAAGGCATGGAATCAACGCCCTCAGGATAAGGGTTGGAAAATACTCATTTTTCTGATCCCCATCTCTTAAGAACTGAGTAGGTAGGTGTAAAAGAGACTCTTGGTCCACAAAATCTATTTACTAGCTCACCGTATCCAGAAAATGTTTTGTTTCATTTTTCCCCTTTTACTTGTTTTTGGAGGGAGAAAGATTCCTTGACCGTTTCCTTGTTTAAAAGAAACAATGTGTGTGTGTGTGTGTGTGTGTGTGTGTGCCTGTGCTCAGTCGTGTCCGACTCTTGTGACCCTATAGACTGTAGCCCACCAGGTTTCTCTGTCCATGGGATCCTCCATCCATGGGATTCTCCAGGCAAGAATACTGGAGGGAGTTGCCATTTCCTTCTCCAGGGGGTCTCCTCCATTGCAAATAGACTCTACTGACAGCTATAAGGGAAGCCCTAAAAGAAACAATGGGTGCGATCTTGTGATTGTTGTTATTCAGTCACTCAGTTGTGTTTGACTCTTTGCAGTCCTAAAGAGTCAGGGTTTATTTTCTTTAGGTTGACTAGTTTGATCTCTTTGCAGTCCAAGGGACTCTCAAGAGTCTTCCACAATACCACAGTTCAAAAGTATCTATTCTTTGGTGCTCAGCCTTCTTTATGGTCCAACTTTCAGTCCACACATGACTACTGGAAAAAACATATCTTTGACAATACGGACATTTGTCAGCAAAATAATGTCTTTGCTTTTTAATATGTTGTCTAGGGTGGTCATAGCTTTTCTTCTAAGGAGCAAGCATCTTTTTTTTTTTTTTTTTGTAATGGCTGCAGTCACCATCTGTAGTGATCTTGGAGCCCAAGAAAATAAAGTCTCTCACTGTTTCCATTGTTTCTCCATCTATTTGCTATGAAGTGATGGGGCTGGATACCATGATCTTAGTTTTTTGAATGTTGAATTTTAGCCAGTTTTTTCTTCTCTCCTTTTTCATCCTCATCAAGAGACTCTTTAGTTCTTCTTCCCTTTCTTCCATAAGTGTGGTTTCATCTGCATACCGAAAGTTATTGATATTTCTCCCTGCATTCTTCATTCCAACTTGTGCCTCCTCCAGCCCAGCATTATCTTTTAGGATTTGAAATAGCTCAGTTGGAATTCCATTAGCTCCACTAGATTTGTTCAAAGTGTTGCTTTCTAAGACCCACTTGGCTTCACGTTAAGTGACTGATCACATCATCATGCTTATCCGGGTCATTAAGGTCTTTTTTGTATAGTTTGTCTGTGTATTCTTGCCATCCCTTCTTAGTATATTCTGCTTCTGTTAGGTACATACCATTTCTGTCCTTTATTGTGCCCATCTTTGCATGAATTATTCCTCTGGTGTCTAATTTTCTTGAAGTGATCTCTAGCCTTTCCCATTCCATTGTTTTCCTCTACTCCTTTGCATTGTTCACTTAGGAAAACTTTCTTGTCTCTCCTTGCTCTTCTTTGGAATTCTGCAGAAAGTGGTATTTGTGTGATACCTCCTTGTTAAACTCAATGTCATAGTTTTTCCTATTTTGAAATGTAAGTTACAATGCTGGTGATGTTAATATGTCATGTCAACTTAGTCATTCAGAAACTGAAGGTGAGTCAAGCATGAAAAAAAAAAAAAAAAAAAAATGAAAAGAAATAACTGGGGTAAATGTTCTCCAAGAGGGTTTTTTTATTTTGTTTTTAAATCAGGGTATAGTTGCTTTCCAATGTTGTTTCACTTCTTGCTGTACAATGAAGTGAATCAGACATATGTACACATATATCCCTTTCTTGTTGAACTTCCACCCCACACATCTGTGTCACCACAGGGCACCAGGCCGAGCCCCCTGGAAAGCAGCTGGTTCCCCTAGCTGTCTGTTTTACATGCAGCCATGCACAGAGATCACTCCCACTCTATCAGTCCTCTGCTCCTCCCTCTCCACCCTGCCGCCCAAAGTCCACACGTCCATTCTTTACATTCTCTACATCTCACATCCATCTCTATTCCAGCCCTGGAAATAGGTTCATCTGCACCATATTTTTTTCTGCCTGTGTAAATTGTTCCAACACTGGTTGTACCTGGTTTTCCATTCTTTTTATTGTCTCCTTCATGTACAACACTTCCAAGTGTTCAGTTAGGAATGTGCACTCTCTGTTTTTAGAATCCCAGTGGAAATGAATTTATGTCAGATAAAAACTCCCCTATACATTGAACTTTCTTTTAATGTGACAGTCTGTATTTTCCCACGGAAGCCATCCTTACTATACTCTTTCTGTGAAATATAAAGTTGTTCCTGAAGCTCATCATTTCATTATGTTCATATGTAACTCGAGGGACATTTGTAATACTCATTAAGAATTTACATTAATAATGGCAATAAAACAAAATTAATATGATAAATATATGAAAACACTTGAGAGTTAATATTTTGTTACTTCCTTCTACTTTGAACTTTGTTTACTCAAACTTTGTTTAGTACAAGTTTAGCACTTATACTAGTGGGGAACATTCACTAGTTTGGTGAAAATATGATATTTATATATATTTCATTTTCTTTATAACTTTATTTAGTTCTAGGAACTTGTATGCTTGAATTTTTATTACCACCATTTAAAAAAATCAGATGTCTTTAAGACTCTGATGCATAAATATGTTTATTCCATTTTCATCAAATACCTACACTGGTAAACACTGTGGTAAACCTTTGTTGTAAGCAGTGAACTAACTGGCAAAATTTTTATTTTTTTTCATATTAACTAATGGTACATCAATAGACAGAGACCATACATAATTAACAGAAATAACCTGAGTTTTTCTATGGTTTACCTATAAGTTACTAGGGCTTATAAGTCTGGTTTACAAAATATTTGACATCAAGTTATTGACTCTAGAAGTTTTTATTTCATTTTAAGAGCTTTAAAGTATCATTTATTTTGTTTTCCTAACTAAATTTTCCTACCTACTAATGGTAGTGTTTTCTGACAAGACTATATATATATATATATATATATATATATTTTCTATTTACTGATATGATCTAGCGTGAGGCTGCATGTCCCTGCTCTTTAACAAAGGTTAGTGCCTAATTACATCATAATACAAACAAGCATATTTTGTCTATAATAAAATTAAGTTCTGTGTTTCTTGAGCAATTCAAAGTTTCCTGAAAGTTGGAGAAAATAAAAAATATGCGTGTGTATTTATTTTTTTAACTCTAGGAATCATTAGGATTTATTAGAATGCAACCAGAAAGATTCTTCCCAGCTCTATGAAATTAATATATTTTGATTTTATTGCTTTTTCTGTTTCTTTATGCCTAGCGCTCCCAGTCTCCACAAATCCTCCTTCTAAATAACACCTATAAGATGATAAAGAACATGGCAACTGTTACACCTATGTTTGGAAGAAATAATTTTGGACTTTGAAAGCCTGCATTAGCCTCCTGGGTGTTGCACATTTAAGTTAGTTCTCTGCACAGCATTATGCCCTGCGACTATCAGCATCACCAGTGGGAGAGAGAGCACTTCTAAAAATAGCATTCATTGAAGAAGCAAGGGATTATTAGAGAAGATCATCTCCATTAACAAATGTTAGAATTGTGGGATCTTCTTCAGCTGTGAGATATATATATATATGTGTGTGTGTGTGTGTGTGTGTGTGTGTGTATAATATTCATGTCCTTGAAATACATTTCTCACCTGGGTTTTGAGGAGGACCTGGTAAAGTCCCTTCCAAGGAAATTTAAGGGCAGATTTTGTTGCTAGTAATTTTTAATCAGAAGGATGTGAGAGAATGGGAAATGTTTGTTGGTGAATCATAGTCAGGTACCTGAGTAAAGTAGAATTCAGAATCTAGCTCAGGTTAAAGGTATAAAACAAAACCACAATGAATGTAATATTTACAAAGGTGCGAGCATAATTTTCCTGTCTACAACTGACCTCATTTTTTTTTTACAAAAGATAATCACAATAAAATTATTTTTGCATTAAACGATCTGATTTATTTACATACGTGCAGCAAGAACAGAGATTACCTGTATAAGTTCTTTTTAAGACTGCTTGTTGAAACTCTTTATAAGGAGTTTTAGAACTAAACTCTCAAAAGTCTGACTCCTTTGTTTCTAATTGTGTCTTGCTGTAAGGAAAACAGATTCCTGATGAATTTACACAAATAAGTATATTGGCATGAAAATAAGAATCCTCACTGATATGAACACTTAGTTTGCTTCCATGTTTTGAATACTATAAGTAAAGCTGCATTAAACATTGGAGTGTATCTGTCTTTTCTAATAAGTGTTTTATTTTCTATATATAAACCCATGAATGGAATTGCTAAATTGTGTGATAATTATCTTTTTTAAGTTTTTAAAAAAGCACCATATTGTTTTCCTTAGTAGTTGTACCAGTTTATATTCCCACTAATAATATTCTCAGATTCTCTTTCTCCACATTTTTGACATCCCTTGTTATTTATTATTTTCTCATGATAACCATTTGACAGGTGTAAGGTGAAATCTCCTTATGGTTTTTGCATTTCCATTATGATCAATCAGGTTATGCATCTTGAAGGTGCCTGTTTTCTTTTTTGGTAAATGTTTAAAAGCTATAGTCATCAAAACAATATGGTACTAGCACAAAAACAGAAATATATATCAATGAAACAAGAAAGAAAGCCTAGAACTAAATCTGTACACCTATGTTCAATTAATCCACAACAAAGGAGGAAAGACTGACTATACAATGGAAGAAAGATAGTCTCTTCAGTTAATGGTGCTGAGAAAACTGGACAGCTACAGGTAAAATAATGAGATTAGAAGGTTCCTTAACACCATGCACAAAAATAAGTTTAAAATGGATTAAAGACCTCAGTGTAAGACCAGAGACTCATTTAAATCATTTTATATTTAATTGTGTGAGTTCTTTTGATATTTTTTATATTAACCCCTTATTAGGTATATTGTTTGCAAATATGGAAAGAACTTAAATGCCCATTGATAGATAAATGGACAAAGAAGACCTGAAACATATGATATATACCAATATAATTCAAACATAAAAAAGAATGAAATCTTTACATTTGTAACAACATGGATGGACCTAAAAATTATTATGCTTAGTAAAATAAGTCAAACATTGACAAACAAAAACCGTATGCCTTCACTTATATAAGTAATCTGAAAAAAAAAATCAAATCAACAAATATAATAAATAACAAATAGATTCACATATACAGAAAAAAAAGCTATTGGTTACTATAAAAGGAAATGGGAAGAAGAAGGGATGAAATAGAAGAGTTGCAAACTACCAGATATAGAATAAATCAGTCACAAGAATGTAATGTACTGCATAAGAAATTTAGTCAATAATTTACAATAATTGCATATGGTATAAAATCAATAAAAATATAAAATCAGTATGCTGTATATATGAAACTAATATAATATTAGTCAAATATATTGCAATACATTTTTTAAAGATATACTACTGAGATTTCTAAATATTGGAGGCATCATGCAGTAGAGAGCAAAAGTAAAGGTTTCATCTTTGTTGATAAATTATAACTTACCAAACTGTTGATAGATTAACAGAAAAGATACCTTTAAATTTGGAAAAACATTTAAAAAATTAAAATTTTAAAAAGAAAAAAAATCAAAATTATAAGCATTTCATCATTTCATTAGGCCCCATTTCATTAATTTTTTTTCTGTTGATTTCTGTTTTTCCAGTAATTCCCTGGACCTTGACTAATTATTGAGGGAGATAGAGGCAGTAATAATTCCGAAAACTTTGTAAGATTATTGTCAAGGCTTATATGACCTGCCCAGTGAAGTGGGTGTGTTGATCACTGGAGATAGCGTAAGATATACCACAAATGGGAAACATATTTTCTCAGAGAATTTTTTTTTTTTTAATACCATGAAGGAATGACTTCTGAGGCAAGGGATGTCTTCAATGCACCCAGAAGATACATATATATATATAATTTTTTAAAAGAGAGAGAGAGAGAAAGAAGCATATCAATAACACATTAAGTGGTCTTTAAGTGAAGTCCAGAAGTTAAAATATTCAGAGAAAGTAGGTCTGGTATATCGAGGCACAAAAATAGTTTTTATTAAATACACTATCTTAAGTGAAGAACGCAAAAACTGAAAAATGGGATTTGCCAAGTAGCCAGGAAGAACTAAGTGGGTTTCTTGTGTTTCCCATAGGCCTGGCTCTTCTTCAATCTCTCTGATATAGGAGATGACTATTTGCCATGTTGCAAGGACATCATAAGGCAAAAATCTGGTTACAAAAGTTATTTTTTTGCAAAACAGAATAGACTTCACCCACATGTGCCATAATCTTTATAGATTCTATTGCTGCTGACTTTACATGAAAGTTAGCTAGAGCATTTTCCTGATTCTTGAGTTCAGTTCTGTTAATGTGTCTCAATTTTCATGCCAGCCATTTCAGAAGGTTTCATATTTGTAAGCAAACTTAACTCTTTTAATTTTTCAGTGGTGAATTTAAATTATCAAATATCTGATAAACTTGGAATTATTTTGGAAATATACAGAATCTTTGTTTTCTAGGCAGGCTACTTTAAAAGATAAAGATAAACATTTCACATTTTTTTAAAATTATTATCAAGAGAAGACCAATAATCCAATAAAACATTGACAGCTATGTAACGGAAGGAAAGTTAACATATAATTTTATGTAAGTAGACTACTTACATAAGAAAAAGTAGAGAAGAGAAGGAAAAAAACAAAGAAGAAAAGGAAAGATATACCCATTTGAATGCAGAGTTCCAAAGAATAGCAAGGAGAGATAAGAAAGCCTTCCTCAGTGATCAATGCAAAGAAATAGAGGAAAACAACAATAGAATGGGAAAGAACAGAGATCTCTTCAAGAAAATTAGAGATACCAAGGGGACATTTCATGCAAAGATGAGCTCAATAAAGGACAGAAATGGTATGAACCTAACAGAAGCAGAAGATATTAAGAAGAGGTGGCAAGAATACACAGAACTGTACAAAGAAGATCTTCACAAACCAGATAATCACGATGGTGTGATCACTCACCTAGAACCAGACATCCTGGAATGTGAAGTCAAGTGGGTCTTAGGAAGCATCACTACAAACAAAGCTAGTGGAACATGCAATTACAGTTGAGCTATTTCAAATCCTAAAAGATGATGCCCTGAAAGTGCTGCACTCAGTATACCAGCAAATTTGGAAAACTCAGCAGTGGCTACAGGACTGGAAAATGTCAGGTTTCATTCCAATCACTAAGAAAGGCAATGCCAAAGAATGCTCAAGCTACTGCTCAATTGTACTCATCCCACACAGTAGTGAAGTAATGCTCAAAATTCTCCAAGACAGTCTTCAACAATACATGAACTGTGAACTTCCAGATGTACAAGCTGGATTTAGAAAAGGCAGAGGAATGAGAGATCGAATTGCCAATATCTGCTAGATCATCAAAAAAGCAAGAGAGTTCCAGAAAAACATATATTTATGCTTTATTGACTATGCTAAAGCCTTTGACTTTTGGATCACAATAAACTGTGGAAAATTCTGAAAGAGATGGGAATACCAGACCACCTGACCTGCCTCCTGAGGAACCTGTAGGCATGTCAGGAAGCAACAGTTAGAACTGGACGTGGACTGCTTCCAAATAGGAAAAGGAGTACGTCGAGGCTGTATATTTTCACTGTGCTTATTTAACTTGTATACAGAGTACATCATGAGAAATGCTGGACTGGATTAAGCAGAAGCTGGAATCAAGATTGCCAGGAGAAATATCAATAACCTCAGTCTTGCAGATGACACCACCCTTATGGCAGAAAGCAAAGAACTAAAGAGCCTCTTGATGAAAGTGAAAGAGGAGAGTGGAAAAGGTGGCTTAAAATTCAGCATTCAAAAAATGAAAATCGTGGCCTCCGGTCCCATCACTTCATGGCAAATAGATTGGGAAACAGTGGAAACAGTGACAGGCTTTATTTTGGGGGGCTCTGAAATCACTGCAGATTGTGACTGCAGCTATGAAATTAAAAGACACTTACTCCTTGGAATGAAAGTCATGACCAACTTAGACAGCATATTAAAACACAGAGGCATTACTTTGCCGACAAAGGCCTGTCTAGTCAAGGCTATGGTTTTTCCTGTAGTCATGCATGGATGTGATAGATGGACTATAAAGAAAGCTGAGCACTGTCAAGAATTGATGCTTTTGAACTGTGGTGTTGGAGAAGACTCTGAGAGTCCCTTGGACTGCAAGGAGATCCAACCAGTCCATCCTAAAGGAGATCAGTCCTGAACATTCATTGGAAGAACTGATGTTGAAGCTGAAACTCCAATACTTTGGCCACCTGATGGGAAAAGCTGACTCATATGAAAAGACTATGATGCTTGGAAAGATTGAAGTCAGGAGGAGAAGGGTATGACAGAGGATGAGATGGTTTGATCGCATCACCGACTCAATGGATATGAGTTTGAGTAAACTTCGGGAGTTGCTTATGGACAGGGAGGCCTGGTGTGCTGCAGTTCATGGGTCTCAAAGAGTTGGACATGACTGAGCCACAGAACTGAACTGAACTGAGACTACCGATATTAAAAATTCCGTCTTAAACTCTCCACAATAAAAACTTAGTTTTAGCCAACTTGATTACATAAGTTTCTTTATCTCTTTTTTCCTCTCTGTTCCCAATTTCTATGTCTATAGTTTACCCTTTCTTTTCTTTTTTCTAATTCTGAAATAACCAAAAGATTAATTTCATGTATTTATTATAACTCAACCCTTAGAAATTTTAGTTTCTACTACTGAAAAATTAAGAAACAAAGATTCTGAACCATATATCATACAATTCTTTTTTTAGATTGATAATTTATTAATATCTTTAATATTGCTGTCAAAACACACTTCTAACAGTGAGGTAGAAATTATTAGGCAGTCCGGGTAGAACTCTGAGACCTTGATCTTATTTCCAGTAAACATCCTTCTCCATTGTCCTGGAATGTGTCTTTAATCTGATAAATTATTAGCACTTAGATCAGTTCAGTTGCTCAGTGGTGTCCAACTCCTTGTGACCACATGGACTGCAGCACACCAGGCCTCCCTGTCCATCACCAACTCCCAGACCTTGCTCAAACTCAAGCCCATGGAGTCAGTGATGCCATCCAACCATCTCATCCTCTTTCACCCCCTTTGCTTCCCATCTTCAATCTTTCCCAGCATCAGGGTCTTTTCCAATAAGTCAGTTCTTCTCATCAGGTGGCCAAAGTACTGGAGCTTCAGTCTCAGCATCTGTCCTTCAGATGCATATTCAGGATTGAGTTCCTTGAGGACTGACTGCTTCGAACTCCCTGCAGTCCAAGGGACTCTCAAAGAGTCTTCTCCAACACCACAGTTCAAAAGCATCAATTCTTCAGCACTCAGCTTTCTTTATAGTCCAATTGTCACATCCATACATGACTACTGGCAAAACCATAGCTTTGACTAGAGGGACCTTTGTCAGCAATGTAATGTCTCTGCTTTATAATATGCTGACTAGATTCAAAGCTTTTCTTCCAAATTTTCTTCATAGAAAACTAACCAAACTGATCACATGGATCACAGCCTTGTCTAACTCAATGAAACTATGAGCCATGCTGTGTAGGGCCACCCAAGATGGAGGGGTCATGGAGGAGAGTTCTGACCAAACATGGTCCACTGGAATAGGGAATGGCAAACCACCTCAGTATTCTTGCCTTGAGAACCCCATGAACAGGATGAAAAGGCAAAATAGACCATCAGTTCAGTTCATGTCAGTAGATTAGTTGTGTCCGACTCTTTGCAACCCCATGGATTGCAGCACGCCAGACTTCCCTAGGACATCACAAACTCCTGGAGCTTGCTAAAACTCATGTCCATTGAGTTGGGGATGCCACTTAACCATCTCATCAGTGAGTATCAAATCTTCATAGGTATATAATGCACAAGAGTACTACAACTTCTTACTAGCAAGAAGATTTAAAACGTCAGGTGTGTGAAAATTGTCTTCAAAATTTCATTGTTTCTTTACCAGAGTAGTGTTATATATTTCTTTTAGATCAGTACTCTTATTTTTAATTCCTGGGAATCTTTGACAATTCAGTGGAATTCATTTCTTTCCTAGGTCTTGCACTGTATTTTACTCTTTGTTTTTTTTTTTTTTTTTTTTTTTTTTTTTTTTTTTTTTTTTTTTTTTTTTTTTTTTTTTTTTAGGGTGGGGAGTTTTCACATTGGGAAAAATAGGAAAAGAAAAATAAATTTCATTCAAAATGTTCCCTATTAGGTGCTCAACATTTTTATCCTCAATTTTATCTTCTGTTCTATATGCCTTACTGAGTGTTATAATTATCTCTTACTATATATCAATTTATCCTTAAATTAGTAGTAGCTTAAAAGAGCAGTGACTATTTTTCTCAGGAATCTGCAATTTGGGCAAGACATGATGAGGAAGGCTCATCTCTGCTCCACATGGTTTCAGTTAGGGCAGCTCAACTGGGATTGGAGAATTTTTTTTCTAAAATGGATCACTCACGTATCTGGCAAGTATTTGCTGGCTATTGTCGAGTGACTCCATTTCTCTTCACAAGGCTCTCTACATGGGGCCACCTGGATTATGACTGGATTGTGTTTCAAAATGCAGTAACAGAAACCTGAAATACATGTCATTATTCAGAGCTGCAGAGCAAGTGGCAGCTCCCAGCTTCTTATGCCCTCGGGTCACAGATTGGCAGTTGATCACCTCTGTCATACTCTAATTGTAGAGCAGTTATAGAGCTCACACAGATTTAACAGTTGGGTACATGGAACAATCCTTTTGGGGAAGGAATGTCAAGGAACTTTCAGTCTTTAACCTACCACACACCAGCCAAAAAGTATTTATTTCCCGCTAACCTACCACACACCAGCCAAAAAGTATTTATTTCCGGCCATGTGCAAAACACACTCATTCGTATCCTGAGTGATTGAAGTTTCTCAGTCGTGTCCAACTCTTTGCAACACTGTGGACTGTAGCCTACCAGGCTCCTCTGTCCATGGGATTTTCCTGGCAAGGGTACTGGAGTGTGTTGCCATTTCCTTCTCCAGGGGATCTTCCCGACCCAGGGATGGAACCCAGGTCTCCTGCATTGTAGGCAGACGCTCTACCGTTTGAGCCACTAGGGAAGTTCCATCTCATTGAATCTAGGATCTTGACATCTAAACCAGGTGTAAATGTAAATGAGCCTTCTTGGGTGCAGTTCATATGAATCTGAAGACCTGTGAATTAAAGGAAACAGCTAGCTGTCTGCTCCCATACATTTAGCACACAACGTTGCAACTGTACCATAGTAATTGATTAGACAACCAAAACATTACTTCCATTGTAGAAAAAGGAGGAAAGGGGGGCCAAAGGCATATGGAAGTCATGGGTTGAAGAAATCTTATTAATGTTCCAAATTCTTTGAGTAGGACTCAATCCTGCTATCTATGATTCTTTGCACTTACTGACTCAGTTCCAGGAAATTTCTATTCCTTCCTTCCCACAGTAATAACCCATTTTGCAACTGAGTAACCATTTTGAGGTAGGAGGTAGATGATGACCCAGGCTAAGTGAGCAGCTGGAGTCTGTCTTTATTGGCAACTGTAGCTTGTTTCTCCCTAACATTTTTGGGGAAAAGATATTGGCAGGAACAAAGAGGAAATAATCTCTGCCTGGGGTAGACAGAGAAGATAATCACATCTTTTATTCTTGAGGTCAAGGAGACCTCCCCAACTATATATAAATAGAAAGGTTCCTCAAAGGTCATAAAAGGAGTGGGCACCCCATAAAAGGAGTGGGTCATAAAAAGAGTTTGCATTATGTTCTGCAAACCTCCCAGAGACCCTCATGCTAGAACCTACTTTTGCTAAAATATGCAAATGCACCTGGGGGAGGACCTTGCCTCATATCAGATACGGGCAATGAGCAAGGTGAGTAGCCAGAGGGAACAAAGAAAACTGCTCCCATCTAAGCGATCTAAACATCCCTTTTGTGGTCCTCACTAGTGATGTCCATGCTGCTCTTGGAGTGTGTAGCTCTGATTCGCTGCTGTCTGAAATCAGCTGCAGCTTGGTGTGCTCTCCCACACATTCTCTGCTTCTGATACACTGCATGCCTGTTTTGCTATCTTGGTCTCTTTGTGAAATTCTTTTCCCAAAGAAGACAAGAGCCAGGGCTGTACTTCTAGCCACCAGTTCCTGGAGGTCTACTGGTTAGGATCCCTGGTTTCCACCTAAGTCACACAGGTTCGATTCCCAGGCAAGGAACTAAGATCTAGATTCAAGCTTCTGTACACTGAGATAAGTTTAGGCTGCTCCCTCCTCCTAGAAGGGTGAGGATACATATAATCTCTCCTTTTCTATCTAAGCTGGTAAAATATTACAGATTTTAGGTTTCAGGCAGCAGATTACCACTTCCTGGTACAGGAAATCCATTCTAGTTATCTATTGTTCTGTAAAAACCATTCCATACTGAACAGGTTTAAACAACAGCAATTGTTTATTTTGCTCAGGAATCTGAATTTGCAGAAGATTTTTTTCCCAGAAGGTAACAATGTTGTGCTCCCTGTGGAATCAGCTAGACAGATTGACAGACCAAAAAGGTTGACTTTAATGGCAGCTTAGTTCAAACAGTGGGAAATACATGCTTGCTAATTCCCAGAGAGCTCACCTAGGTATGCAGGTGGCAGCCCCTTCCTTATTCTCCTCTCAGGCCCCTACATGAGGCTTTCTTCCCCCCACCCCCCCACCCCCCCCCCCGCCCCGAGTATGACAGCTTGTTAAGTGGAAGTTGCCAGTTTTTTCTTCAGTTCAGTTCAGTCACTCAGTTGTGTCCAATTCTTTGCGACCCCATGAACCATAGCACATCAGGCCTCCCTGTCCATCACCAACTCCCGGAGTTTACGCAAACTCATGCACATTGAGTCCGTGATGCCATCCAACCATTTCATCCTCTGTTGTCCCCTTCTCCTCCTGCCCTCAATCTTTCCCAATATCAGGGTCTTTTCCAATGAGTCAACTCTTCGCATCAGGTGGCCAAAGTATTGGAGTTTCAGCTTCAACATCAGTCCTTCCAATGAACACCCAGGACTGATCTCCTTTAGGATGGACTGGTTGGATCTCCTTGCAGTCCAAGGGACTCTCGAGAGTCTTCTCCAACACCATAGTTCAAAAGCATCAATTTTTCGGAGCTCAGATTTCTTCACTGTCCAACTCTCACATCCATACATGACCACTGGAAAAACCATAGCCTTGACTAGATGGACCTTTGTTGACAAAGTAATGTCTCTGCTTTTTAATATGCTGTCTAGGTTGGTCATACCTTTCCTTCCAAGGGGTAAATGTCTTTTAATTTCATGGCTGGAATCACCATCTGCAGTGATTTTGGAGTCCAAAAAAACAAAGTCAGCCACTGTTTCCACAGTTTCCCCATCTATTTGCCATGAAGTGATGGGACTGGATGCCAAGAACTTTGTTTTCTGAATGTTGAGCTTTAAGCCAACTTTTTCACTCTCCTCTTTCAGTTTCATCAAGAGGCTCTTTAGTTCTTCTTCCCTTTCTACCAAAAGGGTGGTGTCATCTGCATGTCTGAGGTTATTGATATTTCTCCTGGCAATCTTGATTCCAGCTTGTGCTTCTTCCAGCCCAGTGTTTCTCATGATGTACTCTGCATATAAGCTAAATAAGCAGGGTGACAATATACTACTTTGACATACTGCTTTTCCTAATTGGAACCAGTCTGTTGTTCCATGTCCAGTTCTAACTGTTGCTTCCTGACCTGCATACAGGTTTCTCAAGAGGCAGATCAGATAGTCTGGTATTCCCATCTCTTTCAGAATTTTCCACAGTTTACTGTGATCCACACAATCAAAGGCTTTGGCATAGTCAATAAAGCAGAAATAAATGTTTGTTTGTTTTTTTTTTCTGGAACTCTCTTGCTTTTTCAATGATCCAGTGTTTTAAAGAAAAAAAAAAAAAAAAGATTTTATCCTTAGGACTAATGTGTCTTCCAGCTACAGAAGTGAACTTATAATCCAGTCTGGTGAATAAGAACCTTGTATCTCCCCAGCAATATTGATTCAGGCCTGAGCATGCACCTTAGTCAAAGCCAAGTAAATCACAAATAAAAATTATAGGCAAATATTTGAAAAGATGCCATTTATAGTTAAATGATGTTTGAATTGTTAGGGAATAACTATGTAACTATTTGCAGAGTCTCTGGAAATTATAGCAATAGCCAGAAAAATTGTCACTAGGGTAAAAATTATCTTGTAATAATGTAAATCTATCTTTACCTGAAATAAAAGCTCACTCTAGATTTTTCAGTTCTGGGAAAATACGCTCCTATTTTTTAATAGTTCATTAAGCTTGCTTGAGCTGAGATTACTGTCCCTTTCAAGAGATTGAGTCTTGACTAAAAATGTTTTGCTTCTCACCATCAATCTCTAATACGTTTATTTATTACACAATTTTCAGAAGTATTTAACAAGAAAGTAAAGCTTATCTAGGGACTTTCCTGGCAGTCCAGTGGTTAAGACTTTGCACTTCCACTGCAGGGGGCACAGGTTCAATCCTAAGTCGGGCAACTAAGATCCCACATACTGTGTGCCATCTGTACACGCGTGGTCATTTGCTCAGTTGTGTCTGACTTTTTGCAACCCAGTGGACTGTAGCCCACCAGGCTCCTCTGCCCATGGGATTCTCTAGGCAAGCATATTGAACCGGATTGCCATTTTCTCCTCCAGGGGATCTTCCTGACCCAGGGATCAAATCCGCATTTCCTGCATCTCCTGCACTGGCACACGGATTCTTCACCACTGAGTCACTTAGGAAGCCCATGCTGTGTGGCACATCAAAAAAAGATACAGCTAATCACAATTTTGCCCAACTTATAATTTCAGTCTTATTTTATTATATCAATTATTTATCCATAGATTAATTATATATTCAATTAAAGTTTTAATTTATTTAATGCACTTTTCAAAATTGCAACTTTAGCTTGGCTAGCTCTTTCCATTCTTACTTGTAAAGGAAAAACCTACTCATCTTTCAGCTAAACCTTTAACTAAATCTTCAGCTTATCTAAACTTTAGCTGAAGTAGCAGTCATCTGTGAAAGATTTAATACTGTTATCAAGAGAAATAGGGTATTTCATCTATGTTGCTTTTACTCTTATTTCATATTTTTTATTTTGTTAATAGCACATGTTACAGATATTGTATGTTATTAATTCATACAAAATTATTGGTGAAAATTAAGATTAGCAAGATTTGAGGCACTGCTTTCTCTAAACATTATTTTGGAAGTCAAAGTATTCCTTTTTCTTTTTTTGGATTTTTAGAGTACTTGCATCTAAATAATAAATTTAAGGTGAACAGCACTGTTGAAAAAGTTTGACAACATGATATATATTAACTAGGAAATTGTGGAAACAGAGTAATGTTTTGAAAATTTAAATATACCCTCAAAGACTAAAAATTATTTAATATAACAGAGTAGTTGAATGTTGGCTGTTAATCTCTATTCTTGTCTCCTTTTCTTTAAAAGAGTCTTTGAAGAATTTTCTTGTAATAACTTTTCTAGTCTCAATTTTCACCCTTATTTCAGTAATTTCAATAACTTTATCATTTATTTATGTATATTTAAAATTTAGTATTTCCATTCTTAGAAGAAATGTATTAATGTATCAAAGTTTATATAGTCATTATAAAGGTGAATTCTTCAGGTAGTATATTTCAAAGACTTGTGAAACTATTATCTATTACAGTGGAAAAAGAATAAACTACCCTTTCCTTTACTTTCTGATTTGTATACACAGGTGACATTGTTAAAATTAGTAAAGTTATTCCATAAAGAATGATAAAAATATTACAGTTGTTGTGATGGTTGAAAACATCTGTACATACATTGTTGTGAGATTAGGATTAGTATTTTCAAGAGGGTGTTTAAATACTGATAAAATGTTCCATCTTCAATAGAAAGGAAAAAGCAAAAGAAGTGACTTAAGGGAATGATCAGACATTTTGTCTTGAGCATAGTGAATTTGATGTGATACAAAGACATTTAAGTAGATATGTCTGGGAGATGGAAAGTGATAAGGGACTAGTCAGAAAGAAAGGGGTCAGAAACAGGACAGATGTTTCTCTCAGTGTAGATAGGAAGCTGAGGGAGAAATGAGAGATTTAACTACATGATTACAGAGATGTAAGAAAACTGAGAAAAGTCCATAAAATAGAAAACAAATTACCAGTGGCACCCACCAATGCAGCCTTTTTGGTACTAAAATCATTTGTATAGTTTTTTGCAATTCATGGAAAGCTTTCACATGCATTATATAACTGTGATAATGCATGTAAGAGTGATAATTATAATTATTTTGTAGGCAGCAGTGGTCTGGTCTATTGATTTAGCAGCTATATATTTAATAAGGCACAAGTGTCTCTAAATGGGTTCCAGATAAACTGCTTAAGAAACAATTTGATAGAGAATACATTTGAATGAAGATTCTGCTACTTCTTTCTTCACTGTAATGTTCACTTCCTCCTGCCAAGTAATATGCTCAATGTTACTGTCCACCTGCTAGCCTAAAATTTTTGCCCACTGCAAACAATGTCAAATTTCCCCAAACTTCTGAGCAAATCTTGTTTTCACTCACCCTAATCTCTCAACTATAATAATAGCAAGCAATTACAACTGAATGCCTATGGATATTCTATTTTTTTTTTTTTTATGGACAACGAGTCATTAACATCTCACAACAATAAGTTAGTAATAACTATTATCACTTCCATTTAATGGATGAAAAAGTTGAGGCACAGAGAAGATAAGTGATTTCGCAAGATTACACAGCTAGTAAATGTAGTAATGGTAGTAATTTGTTTGCATCTGTGCATGCTTCACTGAGAGATGGTGATTCTTAAAAATGGACAGTAAGCAATTTACCGCTCAGTAATTTAAATTTTTGGTTTCATATAATACAAAGATTCATTTACTCCACCCATAAGCATCTTCTGTGTGACAGACACATAGTATATAGGAGTAGTGCCTGTAAAGAACCCACCTGCAAGGTGGGAAACCTGGTTTCAATCCCTGGGTTGGGAAGATCCCCAGAATAAGGGAAAGGTCACCCACTCCAGTATTCTGGCCTGGAGAATTCCATGGACTGTACAGTCCATGGGGTTGCAAAGAGGCGGACACAACTGAGTGACTTTCACTTCACTTTCAAGCATCTTCTGTGTGATGGACACATAGTGTGTACATTAGTGCCTGTTGTGTACATTAGTTGCTCACTCATGCACGGCTCTTGAGACCCATAGACTGTAGTCTGCCAGGCTACTCTGTCCATGGGACAAAGATTTGTGTATATGGTAGCCCTAATCTATTCCATAAAAAGACGCTGAGATCTTTTAACTAGGTGCTGATTAGACTTATTGTGGTGATCATTTAACATATTTTGATATACAATACTGAATCATCCTGTTGCACAATTGAAACTAGTATAATGTTATATGCCAATTATATCTCAAAAAATGGTACAAAAAAAATCCCTGAAAGAAAAGTACATGCAATATTATATATATATATTTTTTTTTCAGGTGATACGTGTCAAATACTAGTATGTATTTATTATTTTTAATTCTTAAATTTTGCTAATTTAATAGTGTCACTTGTGAATCTAAATAAAAAAGTTAGAGTAGTTTTTCCTTTTACCACTATAAGAGATAAAAGTTACACTCGTCTTTGAAATACATTACCTGAAATACACACACACACACACACACACACACACATATAAATTAATAATTACAATGAGAAAGGGAAAAATATCTACTAGCAGACCCTTCACAAGAGATGATATAAAAATGGACAGCAATCACAGAAGAAAAGTTATTCAGTATCATTAGTTATTAGAAAACTTCAAAGTAAAACTGCAATAAGCTACTACTTCCATGCACTGAGAAAGTTTTTCAAAAAGTTGACAATAGACTGCCATATGACCCAGCAATTTCACTGCTGGGCATACACACCGAGGAAACCAGATCTGAAAGAGACACGTGCACCCCAATGTTCATCGCAGCACTGTTTATAATAGCCAGGACATGGAAGCAACCTAGATGCCCATCAGCAGATGAATGGATAAGGAAGCTGTGGTATATATACACAATGGAATATTACTCAGCCATTAAAAAGAATTCATTTGAACCAGTCCTAATGAGATGGATGAAGCTGGAGCCCATTATACAGAGTGAAGTAAGCCAGAAAGATAAACACCAACACAGTATACTAACACATATATATGGAATTTAGAAAGATGGTAATGATAACCCTATATGCAGGACAGAAAAAGAGACACAGATATATAGAACAGACTGGTGGGGGAGCCAAGATGGCAGAGGAGTAGGACGGGGAGACCACTTTCTCTCCTACAAATTCATCAAAAGAATAACTGAATGCAGAGCAAACTTCACAAAACAACTTCTGATCGCTAGCTGAGGTCATCAGGCGCCCAGAAAAGCAGACCACTGTCTTCGAAAGGAGGTAGGACAAAATATAAAAGATAAAAAGTGAGACAAAAGAGCTAAGGACGGAGACCCGTCCCGGGAAGGGAGTCTTAGGCGGCCTTGCTTGGGCTAGGGTCCGGGCCTGAGTGCCCTGAGGACAATCGGAGGGAGCTTCTGTGAGGTGCCAACTTGAACTGTGGGAGACCAAAAGAGAGAAAATTAACCGGCCGGAACACACTGCCGGCCGTTCGCAGAACAAAGGGACGGAGAAAGTCCCAAGAAGAGGTCGCAGGCTGCGGACCGGCCCAGCCCCGCCGGAGGCAGGAGGCAGGGGGGAGGGGAAGGTCGCGGCGAGACACAGGGCGCAGGCACCCGACCGGCGCGGGCGGGGACTGGGGCTGGGGACGCAGAGGGCGGAAGGCGCGCGCACCCGACTGGCGCCAGCGGAAACTGAGACTGGGTCCGCGGAAGGGAGTGAGTGCGCCACACCTGGGGATAGCGCGCCCATCAAGCCCCTCGCTGCCTGGACCGCTCTGACGGGGAAGGCACAGAGAGCAGGCGCAGCTTTTCCTTCCGCGCTTTTGTGTAACACCCGAGGGCTGGAACCTAGCGCAGCGCGGGGCGCGCTCCATATAGAACAGCCGGGAGCCTGAGCAGCGCAGACGGAGAAAGCAGCGTCAGCCCCTCCCGGCAGCGCCAGCCCGATCCCGCAGGGCCAGCCCCTCCCCGCAGCGTCAGCCCCGCCCCGCAGCGCCAGCCCATCCCCGCAGCGCCAGCCCCTCCCAGCAGCGCAACGGAACTAGCTACCTGAATAACAGTCCACCTCCGCCCGCCTGTGTCAGGGCGGAAATGAGGCTCTGAAGAGACCGGCAAACAGAAGCCAAATAAACAAAGGGAACCGCTTCAGAAGGGACTGGTGCAACAGATTAAAATCCCTGTAGAAAACACCGACTTCACCGGAAGGGCCCTGTAGATATCGAGAAGTGTAAGCTGGAACGAGGAGCTATCTGAAACTGAGCCGAACCCACACTGACCGCAGCAGCTCCAGAGAAACTCCTAGATATATTTTTACTTTTTTTTTTCTAAGTAAGAAAAAAAAAAAAATTTTTTTTCTTTTTATATTTTTTCTTTTTTATTTTTTCTCTTTTATTTTCCTTTAAAATTCCCTATTACTCCCCCATTACTCCTTAACTTT